>NC_048576.1:81601080-81616080 GCF_013265735.2 Oncorhynchus mykiss | reverse complement strand
ATCTACACAAGAGAGGTGCAGTACTTAATTGTATAAGAAATATATATATAATAAGAAAGACTAGCCTACATATTTAATACAGTTATTTAAGTTATTAATCGTCCTGCCTGTCCTGACTCCGAGACAAGGGAAAATAATCCTATTCAACCAGACTGGTCTCAATTAATGGGAGAAGGTTCATTTTCTGTTGTCGTTTGTTGTAAATTCTCATCCCTTCCAGCCGTGCGCGCGTGTTTATTAGTGGCCTATGCATGCCTGGAGAAACGGACATGTTTCTATTAGATATCTATATTTATCCTCAACGATTCGTATTTACACGAAATAGTTTACTAGGCCTATGTTTCGTCATGATTTTTCAATCACCCACTTTCGGTGGTTGTATTTTTCCATCTGGCCAGGTAAGATGAACGGGCTCTGCTTTCTTAGGTCGGGAAAACACGGCACTGTGGTACAAGCGCCGAAAAGGGTGAATCAATTTGAGAGAGAGAGAGAGAGAGAGAGAGGGCGGGTTGGAGAGCGAGAGAAAGGACGAGAGTGAGAGAGGGAGAGGGGAGAGAAGACGTTGACTATAGGCTACGCCTCTGCAGTTTAAGGAATATATTAAAAAGAAAGGTAAGATTCATTAAATGGTATCAGAGTATAAGGGACGTTATTCGTGTGTCGCATGTTAAACAAATCCCGTGGTTTGACTTTGGATTCTCAGCTTTCATAAGGCGGCGTTGGGGTATGACCAGCCTATTCTTTATCTGCTGAATAGTTTTCGCTGTTCCAATATATTTAATTTGCGGTTGTCGTTAACGAAATGAATGCGGTGGTGTCTGTATGTGTGGGTTTGTGCGCTCGTTCGTCTGTGCACGCACAGTAAACTGATAAATGTTAAGGCTATTGCTTTAATAAGGACCGCGTTTCAGAGTTGATAGGACGGAATATCAACCATGTTTATGGAAAGAAACAAGCGGATAGCCTACATTATCGTCCTGAAATGTGAGGGGTTTTGGCGCCTTTAACCATGAATTGTGGCGAGACGATACATTTAATTTGGTGAGAGTGCGTACGAATGAAACAGGAAAGTCAAGTGATTCGTGTACTTCATACTTAATTCATAAGAAGACATATGCGCGTCTCGTTAAATTGCCTGTTTCTGACATTGGTGTCGTGTCTTTGGCAAATGGCATTGATAACAATTGATAAATGCACAGGACAGTAGCCTAATTTAAAAATAATAATAATAATTGCCTATAATTAAAATAATTGTATTGTTATGGCTCGTATTTCACAGTTCTGCTGAGTAGCCGAATGTGTGGCTTATTAAATATTTCCTATTCAATAGGCCAATAGTTCCGAGAAAAAGTTACTAGGCTATACCCACTGGGTACAGACGTCTATTCCACGTTGGTTCAACGTAATTTCACTGAAATAACGTGGAAGCAACGTTGAGTCAACCAGTGTGTGCACAGTGGGTACTATTAAGCCACATTATTTGCGGTCATCTGTTTCGTTTGGTTATTCTCTCTTGATTATGATTAGTGTCCCCAAATAGTGTGAATAATGCGGAGGCACCTTACGCGGAACATGACTGAGGCATGCAGGTTAAGCCACTATAACTGTGGCCCACAGAGGAGCCCCTCTGATTGAGAACAAGGAGCAGATAGATTAGGGTTGATGAATGAAGATCTACCGCCTCTATATGCAACACAACGATACGGTTACGAGCGGATTGAAATGCTGATGTGCAGCAGTGTGTTTTGGGTGGGCAGTCTGGCAGAATGAGATTGCTGCCTGGCACAGCAGTCAGTGGGCACAGTTTGATTTCGTGAGTTTATGATAGGGGCTAAGTTATTAATGGGGCGTTAGGGGGCAAAGTGGAGCACTGGGCAGGATTAGATTGAGGGTGAAGTGTGTTGTGCGATGGGTGGTTAGGCTAGAATGGGGGAGAGGAGAGTGCTTTAAAAGAGGCCCTTCAAGCACTGGTCCTGGGCCAGTTCTGCCTCAGCTGGTGGTGGATGGCTGAAGTTGGATTTCAGCCCCAAGCTAATTTTGGAGCAGTGCTCAGAGGCATTTCTGTTTGAGATATGACTGGGGAAAAGCTGCCATTCTGAGAATGAAAAGTTATTTAATTGTGGAGTTGGACTTAAGGGTTAAATATATGAAATAGAGAGCAATGGACAGAACAAGTTAATAAACCAATAAATACACAACTTTAGAGAGAATATTTTCCCCAAGAAACTAAGTAGTGAGCAAAACACATTTTTTTTAAAAATCATTTTCTACATGTGTCTGACTTTACACTCATCTCTGGTCCACTCAATCGTCCAAACCTCATCCACTGCTGGTCTTAAACATAGACCCCATAAACCAGTCTCACTGCTCTTACATCTGTGGAGATAGTGGAACTTGTTTTCATTAAACATTGGCACCATGTCAGATTTGATGCTTGTTAGTACCTAGTGTATCACTGCTTCACTCTTAATTGCTCAGTGAATGACTGTGATGTATAACATTATAACTACAAGCCTCTGTGCTTATTCTTAACCATTTGGCTTGTAACTACAGATGTAAAAATTTAAGATGACGTTAAGTTTTTTATGTTTCTCTTATAGCAGATTTGTGCTCAGATCAAACGGGGCCTGTTAGTACATGTGAGGTGGAGCTGTGTGGGTAATCGAAGTGCACATCCCTCTCCTTTCCACTCATAGGACCAGTACAAGTCACAGAGTGGCCCTGGGAGGAGGAGAAGAATGTTACTTTAAATATCACATTAGAGACAGGGCCTTTTAGCCAAGGACAGGGTTTTAAAAAGATCAAGACATCTCGTAGCTGTAAAGACAAGGATAAATCTAGCTCTTCAAACACACACAAGTGGTTCTTTCCCTTCCTTCATTCATTCCTTCCCTCCCTTCCCCCCACCAAAGATATTCCCTAAAAATGTCCTTGAGATGAATTTAAATGGATTAAAACCAGACTGGGTCAAAAGGTGACCAATAGCAAGTGGTGGACAGTCAGAGGTAAACAAGAACATTATTTATTAAGCATTGTCCTCTATGGATTGAAGGGTTTAGACATAATTTCCTCGGGCTTCACACTCCAAGCAAATCCAGAAGCCTGCTACACTGAATTAGTAAAGGCCTTGGAACTGTTAGGGATCTGTCATGTAGCTGTGCCCAGGCTGCCCCATAATCCTTTTCAGTCTTGACAGTGCACAGCCATTGTCACCTCTCTACCTAATATGCGTGTTATTAAAATTAAACAATGTCATGATTCACAAGGAAAGGTTAACTCAGATTACTTAATAGCGTGCAAGTGGAATATTTTATTCAAGACATAGTTGACCTGCTGTAGGACATCCCATGAATTTGAACTCTTACCCCATTCACCCAAACTGAGTTGTTGTTGTTAAGGAGCACTGCTCAGAATTGACATAATTTTGTTTTGAATAAGATCTCACTAGATTTTAATATAGAGCTCACTAGATTTTAATATAGAGCTCACTAGATTTGAATATAGAGCTCACAAGATTTTAATGTAGAGCTCGCTAGATTTTTATGTAGAGCTCGCTAGATTTTTATGTAGAGCTCGCTAGATTTTAATATAGAGCTTGCTAGATTTTAATATAGGGCTCAGCTAGATTTTAATATAGATTTGAATATAGAGCTTGCTAGATTTTAATACAGAGTTCACAAGATTTTGATATAGAGCTCACTAGATTCCAATATAGAGCTCAATAGATTTTAATATAGAACTAACTAGACTTTAATATAGAGCTCACTAGATTTTGATATAGAGCTCGCAATATTTTAATATAGAGCTCACAAGCTTTTAATATAGATCTCACAAGCTTTTAATATAGAGCTCACTAGATTTCAATGTAGAGCACTAGATTTTAATATAGAGCTTGCTAGATTTTTATATAGAGCTTGCTAGATTTTAAGATAAAGCTTGCTAGAATTGAATATAGAGCTCGCTAGCTTTCAATATAAATCTCACTAGATTTTGATGTAGAGCTCACTAGATTCTAATATAGAGCTCACTACATTCTAATATAGAGCTTTCTAGATTTCAATATAGAGCATGCTAGTTTTAATATAGAGCTTGCTAGATTTTAAAACAGAGGTCGCTAGATTTTAATATAGAGCTCTCTAAATTTTAATATCGGGCTCAGCTAGATTTTACTGTAGAGGTCACTAGATTTTAATATACAGATTGCTATATTTAATATAGGGCTCAGCTAGATTTTAATATAGATTTGAATATAGAGCTTGCTAGATTTGAATACAGACTTCAGAAGATTTCATTATAGAGCTCACTAGATTTTGATGTAGAGCTCAATAGATTTTAATATAGAACTCACTAGACTTTAATATAGAGCTCACTAAACTTTAATACAGAGCTCACTAGACTTTAATATAGAGCTCACTAAATTTGAAAATAGAGCTCACTAGATTTTAATATTGAACTTGATATATTTTGATATCGAGCTCACTAGATTTTAATATAGAGCTCACAAGATTTTAATATAGATCTCAGTAGATTTTAATATAGAGCTCGCTAGATTTGAATATAGTGCTCTCTAGATTTTAATATATAGCTTGGTAGATTTTAATATATAGCTTGGTAGATTTTAATATACAGCTTGGTAGATTTTAATATACAGCTCGCTAGATTTTAATGCAGAGCTCAATCGATTTTAATATTGAGCTCACTTGATTTTAATATAGAGCTCACTAGATTTTAATATAGAGATCACTCGATTTTAATATAGATCTCACTAGATTTTAATATATAGCTCGCTAGATTTTTAGTTATACATTAAAGAATAAAGGAACATCACTGTGTTAGCAAGCCCACAGATTCCACACAAGCCCCTGGTTGGCTGTTTGCTCCAGGAAGAGAAGAGCGGACAGGTCAACTATGCCCAGTTGGCAGACTAATTTGAACTGCCAAAACCAAGCTGAGAGTCATAACTTTGTTTTGGTTCACACATTAAGTGTGGGATGGGAGATTTCAGTCATATGAGAAATCAGGCCAGCCTGCACTTTCATTTCAGAGTCACATCACTGCATAACTGATGAGGCAGATGAAAACAAGCAAACAGGAACAGGGGAGATTACACCTGCACACCTTGCCAAGAGCAAAGCTGTCTGGGACTGGGAGATAATGCCTTAACCTCTCAGGGCTCTTGTCACCTGAATCAAGGGCTTTCAGACTTGAGCATTGTCAATCAGCACAGTTCTGTTCACCATTTTGGAATGTTATGTTAGAGAGACAATACCACAGTAAGATGTGTGTATTTTACTGTATAAATGTGGTTGTGTGTATGTGTGTGGGTGGATGTGGTTGTGTGTGTGTGAGAGAGAGAAACTTTTGACTTTTTAAAAGAAAATAGGGGGATATAGATGAGACTGGCACTATTCTCAATAGGGCAAGAAGTTGGCTGATCTCTATGTAGGTTGGGATTGTCATTGATTGATAGCAGCCCAACTTGCTGGTGTCGACAGGATGGAGGTTGAAGTTGACTGCTAGCATGCTGGAGAGACTTGCTGATCAGCTATGATAGGCTGAATTTGTGGGAACAACCTAGGGCTGTCCCTGAATAATGCAGTGTGATGAACCGCATGGCATTACAGCCTCTGTTGTCATGTCACACATATCAGCGTTTCTCCCCTCATGTGCCTATACATTGTCCTAACCACAGGAGGGAAGGACAAAGATCTAGGTTTCCTTTTGCATGATCTGGCATCACTTCAATCTTAATAACCAGAGTCTGGATATTGCATGAGCACTGACTGACCCATTCTCAGCAGAGCTGCTAAGCCGCCTGCCACTGATGACAGAGCAGATATAATCAGCTGTGATTGGTTTGATTGAGTGTCCAGCCTTGGCCTGGGTGTCGGCCCTTCTGGGGCCATGATGACTGGCATTAATAATTGAATAATAGTTGGGGAGAATGACAATGGTTAATGATATCAAATGAATACCATAATCCATTGAGTTGACACCATTAGAAATAGTGGAATTTCCCCTGGGGGGGATGTGCTCATGTCTATGTCCCTTACAGCAGGGGAGTCTGGGTAGAGACTGGGAGCCATAAATGGGTTACCTTCTTGTGTTAATGAAAGGTACTGTGGGAGTGACAGTGGTCGGCTCTACTAGACCGCTGGGTAGGGACCACTGGGTAGGGACCGCTGGGTTGGGAACGCTAGGTAGGGACCGCTGGGTAGGGACCGCTGGGTTGGGACCGCTAGGTAGGGACCACTGGGTAGGGACCGCTAGATTGGGACCGCTGGCTTGGGACCGCTGGGTTGGGACTGCTAGGTAGGGACCGCTGGGTAGGGACCGCTGTGTAGGGACCGCTGTGTAGGGATCGCTGGGTTGGGACCGCTGGGTAGGGACCGCTGGGTAGGGACCGCTGGGTAGGGACCGCTGGGTAGGGACCGCTGGGTAGGGATTGGGGGCCATAGATGGTTTTCCTTCATCTGCTCCATGGGAGTGACAGTGGTCGGCTCTATTAGACCGCTGGGTAGGGACTGCCGGGTAGGGACCGCCGGGTAGGGACAGCTGGGTAGGGACTGCTGGGTAGGGATTGGGGGCCATAGATGGTTTTCCTTCATCTGCTCCATGGGAGTGACAGTGGTCGGCTCTATTAGACCGCTGGGTAGGGACCGCCGGGTAGGGACCGCCGGGTAGGGACAGCCGGGTAGGGACCGCTGGGTAGGGACCGCTGGGTAGGGACCGCTGGGTAGGGACAGCTGGGTAGGGACTGCTGGGTAGGGACCGCTGGGTAGGGACAGCTGGGTAGGGACTGCTGGGTAGGGATTGGGAGCCATAGATGGTTTTCCTTCATGTGCTCCATGGGAGTGAGAGTGGTCGGCTCTATTAGACCGCTGGGTAGGGACCGCCGGGTAGGGACAGCCGGGTAGGGACCGCTGGGTAGGGACAGCTGGGTAGGGACTGCTGGGTAGGGACCGCTGGGTAGGGACAGCTGGGTAGGGACTGCTGGGTAGGGATTGGGAGCCATAGATGGTTTTCCTTCATGTGCTCCATGGGAGTGAGAGTGGTCGGCTCTATTAGACCGCTGGGTAGGGACCGCCGGGTAGGGACCGCTGGGTAGGGACCGCTGGGTAGGGACCGCTGGGTAGGGACAGCTGGGTAGGGACTGCTGGGTAGGGACTGCTGGGTAGGGACCGCTGGGTAGGGACCGCTGGGTAGGGACAGCTGGGTAGGGACTGCTGGGTAGGGATTGGGAGCCATAGATGGTTTTCCTTCATGTGCTCCATGGGAGTGAGAGTGGTCGGCTATACTATAAGGTTCAACCATGTGTTAGTAAAGCCAGTCGCATAATGGGACGCGATCATGCTGCTGCTCACTCATGTGTCACATGGGTGACTGGAAGCGGGAGGGTTACGGTTGGATCGTGTTATTAAAAATTGGTTGGGTAATGAAAGCAGTCAGTTTTACATGGTTTGGTCGTATATTGGCTAAGCCGGTTGGGTGATGGTAGTGAGGTGGGGGACTTTGGTTAGGTCACGTGTTAGTAAATGTGGTAGGTAATGAAAGCAGTCAGTTTTACATGGTTTGGTCGTATATTGGCTAAGCCGGTTGGGTGATGGTAGTGGGGTGGGGGACTTTGGTTAGATCACGTGTTAGTAAATGTGGTAGGTAATGAAAGCAGTCAGTTTTACATGGTTTGGTCGTATATTGGCTAAGCCGGTTGGGTGATGGTAGTGGGGTGGGGGACTTTGGTTAGATCACGTGCTAGTAAATGTGGTAGGTAATGAAAGCAGTCAGTTTTACATAGTTTGGTCGTATATTGGCTAAGCCGGTTGGGTGATGGTAGTGAGGTGGGGGACTTTGGTTAGGTCACGTGTTAGTAAATGTGGTGGGTAATGAAAGCGGTCAAGCTTTCAGTGACCATTCTTCTTTGGAGCCATGGCAGCTTGGCTGCATCAAGGCACAATATCTTGAGGGAGTTTGTTTCGGGTCAGTGGCAACATAAGAGCTCAATACAGCCATGCAAAGTCAGACAAACTGAGGCTAGGGGCTTTTCCTCTGTCTGCTTGACTGGCTGTGTGTGATCAGAGAGCACTACAGTTAGCGCCTGTATGCCTGCGAGGATGTTGATGATGATGTTTATTACAGTGTAATGGTGATGATGATAATGGTAGTAATGCAGCAACTAGACATTGCAATGATCTTGCCATGATTATGATGACCACAAAGCATCATGGGTTGGCAGGTAGCCTAACGGTCAACAGCATTGGGCCAGTAACCGAAAGGTCGCCAACTAGTTGAAAAATCTGTTGATGTGCTCTTGAGCAAGGCACTTAACCCGAATTGCTCTGGATAAGAGAATCTGCTAAATGACTAAAATGTGTGGTATTTTACCAAGTGGTATTTTTGGTTGACCGTTTGGTAAGGTCACTGTTTGGTGAGGTCACTCCAACAATGCTCAACAAGTTGAGTGGGAACATGACTGAGAAGGACACATAGGCAGAGGGCTACACATCCAGGCTGGTGATGTCACAGGGAGAATGTGACAGTGGGGGAGAGAAGCCCCCAGTGTCTCCTAGTAGAGCTCTCTGAAGGCCAGAGAGGAGCAGGCAGGCTGCAGTTAGTGACGTCATACATGATTACTGCGATAAATCACTGATTCTGCCCTATGGTTAGGAAGGATGATTATTCTGAGTGCCATGGTGAACAACACGCACGCCTTTATTATTTTATCTCTTCTCAGAGGTCTGCTGGATGGGGTTATACGGAGACTGTTGACTCAGTTGTACTCATTTATTTATATATTTTGCTACTCTTGCATTTTTTTCTCTCCTAGTTTTTTACTGGGTGCAGCAGCACCAGTGAGTGAGTGCCCCAGCCCCCAGGCCAGGCCCCAGTCCTCAGTGTGAAGTGATGGAGCTGCCCCGTGTTGGGAACTGCAGAGCCAGGCGACGGACACCCCTGCTGCTGATGTGACGGAGACACGCAAGATGGTGAGTGAGCAGGTTACTATGGCAACCAGAGTCTGCGCGAGCGCTTCTATTTCGCACAGCGTGGGAGAGAGGGGTGGAGAGAGATCGTGGAGAGGGGAATGGTGCAGAAACCAGCGGAGGAGAGAGGAGAGGTGTGGAAAGAGCAGTCAGACTGAAAGGAGTGAGGAGAGAGAGACACAAGCATTATATGAAGAGACGATTGAAAGATCAGAGGAAAAGAAGAGGGATGATAGAGGGAGTGGATGGAGTAAAACTAAGTGAGATGTGAATTATGGGGTGAGACCAAGAAGGCATGATAGAACAGTAAAGCAGAAGGAAGGGATGACAGGGACGTGTCCTGTGATAAAAAGGTGCCCTGCTGTCAGGTATTACAAGCTTGTTTCTTTCCTGTTTACTCCTCCAAATTCTCAGCCAATACCTTTTTCACTCCATATAAAGTATGTTTTACATGTTTCTCTCTCTCACTGTCCCTCAATTCATCCATCTATCCCTCCATCTCTCTCTCTCTGTATCTGTCTCTAACTCTCGTAATGATTTGGTTGGCACGGCACTCTGCTGTGATAAAGACTGACATGGTGTCAGTCTTGGTGACTGGTCTCCATGGAGACGTCCATCTGTCAGTCTGTGTCAGTGTTTCCTAGGCGAATCCTTATCGTGTTTCTCAGTGAGGGTGTTTATCTGTCTGTGTATTAGTCAGTGTGTCAGTCATAGAGCATGCTGGGGCAAGGCCTGGATGGATGGGGGAGTGTTACTTATCACACAAAACATATACACACACACACACTATGCTTATTCGTCCAAAAATTCACACAATCTCACACAGCACTGTAGGATCTTAACGCACACACATATGAAATGTGTTATGACACATACACAAACATTCACATGCCACACACTCCCAAACACACACACTATGCCGTCACACATAAGGACATACATTTAAAAATGCACATATAGCACTGTGGACACACAGAATGTTACACACATAGAATGTAGACACACACAGAATGTGACACACATAGAACAAGTGAGGATAAATGCACAAACACTCACACAAACACATTCTATGCATTCTGTAAAACACATCATATTTTAACCCCACAGAAACAATCCTACACGCATGCTTGCGTGCCTTTCCCCTGCAGTGGAAAAGGCAACTTGAAAAACAAGGTTTGACGGAAAAAATGCTGAAGCAAGTTCTCACAAAAATAGCTTGGAGCAACAAGCAGTGCTGAGCTCTGCTGTGTGCGGAGGGGGCTTTGAACAGAGCCGGTGAAAGGGTGCCGTTTACATGGCTCTGTAAATGGCTGAGAGACATTTTGATTAACGGCTGACTCCGGCTTCCCCCTCAGTGCACAGGAATTGAGTGTATCAACATGCTTAACACCCTTAAATACGGATTAATTGTTCACAAAATCGGCATCTCGCAACTAAGGCTCCGGAACAGAGCGGACAGTGATCATTTGAAGAGGAACGTTGGTTCACCTACAGTGCCTTCAGAAAGTATTCGTACCTCTTGATTTATTCCACATTTAGTTGTGTTACAGCCTGAATTCAAAATTGATTAAATAGATTTATTTCTCATCCATCTACACACAATACCCCATACTGACAAAATGAAAACATGTTTTTAGAAATGTAAGCAAATGTATTGAAAATGAAATACCGAAATATCTCATTTCAAGCATTCACATCCCTTTGCTATGACACTCCAAATTGAGTTCAGGTGCATCCAATGTCCTTTGATCATCCTTGAGATGTCACGACAACTTGGAGTCCACCTGTGCCCAATTCAATTGTTTGGACATGATTTATAAAGAAACACACCACTCTAAGGTCCCACAGTTGACAGTGCATGTCAGAGCAGAATAAATACCAGAAAGTCCAAGGAACTGTCTGTACATCTCCAAGATTGTGATGAGGCACATATCTGGGGAAGGGTATACCACAATTTGTAGAGTGTTGAACGTTTCCAAGAGCACAGTGGTCTCCATCATTGGGTGGGTGGGGGGGCTTCTTATAGCTGGCCGTCTGACCAAACTGAGCAACCGGACCAGAAGGACCTCTCTGACAGAACTACAGAGTTCCTTGGCTGAGATGGCAGAACCTGCCAGAAGGACAACAGTCTTTACAGCACTTCACCAATCTGGGCTTTATGGGAGAGTGGCCAGACGGAAGCCACTTCTGAGAGAAAGGCACATGACAGCATGCCTGGATTTGCAAAAAGGCACGTGAAACACTGACAGCATAAGGCAAAGATTGTGTGGTCTAATAAGAGAAAACGTAACTCTTTGGCCTGAATGCAAAGCGCTATGACTGGAGAAAGCCAGGCACTGCTCATATAACACCATTCCTACCTTGACGCATGGTGGTGGCAGCATCATGCTATGGGGATGCTTTTCATCGCCAGGGAGACTGGTAAGGATAGAGGGGGAAATGAATGGAGCCAAATACAGGCCAATCCTTAACACCATGAAGTTCAAGGAACTGTCCATACTTCTCCAAAATAGAATTGTGATGAGGTATATATCTGGGGAAGGGTATAAAACAATTTCTAGTGTGCTTCAGAGTGCAAACGACCATATCAAATCAAATTTATTTAAATAGCCCTTCGTACATCAGCTGATATCTCAAAGTGCTGTACAGAAACCCAGCCTAAAACCATAGACTGGGGCGAAGATTTATGTTCCAACAGGAGAAGGACCCCAAGCATACAGCCAAAGCAACGCTGGAATGGCTTCAGAACAAGAATCTGAAAGTCCTTGAGTGGCCCAGCCAAAGCCCAGACTTGAATCCCATTGAAAATCTGTGGAAAGACATCTGCAAGGAAGAATGGGAGAAAATCCCCAAATCCAGATGACTCAAAGCTGAGACAGACATACCCAAGATGACTCAAAGCTGAAACAGACATACCCAAGATGACTCAAAGCTGAGACAGACATACCCAAGACGACTCAAAGCTGAGACAGACATACCCAAGACGACTCAAAGCTGAGACAGACATACCCAAGATGACTCAAAGCTGAGACAGACATACCCAAGACGACTCAAAGCTGAGACAGACATACCCAAGACGACTCAAAGCTGAGACAGACATACCCAAGATGACTCAAAGCTGAGACAGACATACCCAAGACGACTCAAAGCTGAGACAGACATACCCAAGACGACTCAAAGCTGAGACAGACATACCCAAGACGACTCAAAGCTGAGACAGACATACCCAAGACGACTCAAAGCTGAGACAGACATACCCAAGATGACTCAAAGCTGAGACAGACATACCCAAGATGACTCAAAGCTTTAATTGCCAAAGGTGCTTCTACATTGACTCAGGGGTATGAACACTTTTGTAAATTAGATATGTCTGTATTTCATTTTCAATACATTTGCAAAAATTTCTAAAAACATGTTTTTACTTTGTCATTTTGGATTCATGTGTGTAGGTGAATTTTTGAATTCAGGCAGTAACACAACAGAATGTGGAAAAAAATAAGGGGTATGAATACTTTTTGAATCTAGTGAATGTTTGTCACGATCGTCGTATGAGTGAGACCAAGGCGCAGCGTAGTATGCGTACATTCTCTTTTAATGAATGAAACACTTAACAAAAAACAACAAAACCAACGAACGAAACGTGAAGCTATACAACTTAGTGCAGACAGGCAACTCAACATAGTCAAGATCCCACAACACAAATGAGGAAAATGGCTACCTAAATATGATCCCCAATCAGAGACACCGTTAAACAGCTGTCTCTGATTGGGAAACATACATATCAGGCCAACATAGACACACAAAAACCCCTAGACATACAAAAACCTTAGACATACAAAAAGTAGAGTACCCACCCTAGTCACACCCTGACCTAACCAAAATATATAGGAAAACAGAGATATCTAAGGTCAGGGCATGACAATGTTAGAGTTAAGATGTTAACATTGAAAGGTCTTTCATCCCGGCATGCAATGATGAGTCGTATGAAGCTTGCAGTGAGGGATTTGAACATGTGGGGAAGGTAATGTAATGTGTGCTAATGGGAGTGCTTTAGAAGGGTGATGAACACACTGACTTTTAATCTGCTGCTCATGGCCCTCTCTCTGAAGGAGAGGAGGGCTAGCTCTCTCTCTCTCTCTCTCTCTCTCTCTCTCTCTCTTTGTCTCTCTCTCTCTCTCTCTCTCTCTCTCTCTCTCTTTGTCTCTCTCTCTCTCTCTCTCTGTCTCTCTCTGTCTCTCTCTCTCTCTCTCTCTCTCTCTCTCTCTTTGTCTCTCTCTCTCTCTCTCTCTCTCTTTGTCTCTCTCTCTCTCTGTCTCTCTCTCTCTCTCTCTCTCTCTCTTTGTCTCTCTCTCTCTCTCTCTCTGTCTCTCTCTGTCTCTCTCTCTCTCTCTCTCTCTCTCTCTCTTTGTCTCTCTCTCTCTCTCTCTCTCTCTTTGTCTCTCTCTCTCTCTGTCTCTCTCTCTCTCTCTCTCTCTTTGTCTCTCTCTCTCTCTCTCTCTCTCTCTCTCTCTTTGTCTCTCTCTCTCTCTGTCTCTCTCTCTCTCTCTCTCTCTGTCTCTCTCTCTCTCTCTCTCTCTGTCTCTCTCTCTCTGTCTCTCTCTCTCTCTTTGTCTCTCTCTCTCTCTGTCTCTCTCTGTCTCTCTCTCTCTCTCTCTCTCTCTCTCTGTCTCTCTCTCTCTCTCTCTCTCTCTTTGTCTCTCTCTCTCTCTCTCTCTCTCTCTCTTTGTCTCTCTCTCTCTCTGTCTCTCTCTGTCTCTCTCTCTCTCTCTCTCTCTCTCTCTCTGTCTCTCTCTCTCTCTCTCTCTCTCTCTCTCTGTCTCTCTCTCTCTCTCTCTCTGTTTCTCTCTCTGTTTCTCTCTCTCTCTCTCTCTCTCTCTCTCTCTGTCTCTCTCTCTCTCTCTCTGTCTCTCTCTCTCTGTCTCTCTCTGTCTCTCTCTGTCTCTCTCTGTCTCTCTCTCTGTCTCTCTCTCTGTCTCTCTCTCTGTCTCTCTATCTTTCTCTCAATTCAATTCAATTCAAGGGCTTTATTGGCATGGGAAACATGTGTTAACATTGCCAAAGCAAGTGAGGTAGACAACATACAAAGTGAATATATAAAGTGAAAAACAACAAAAATTAACAGTAAACATTACACATACAAAGGTTTCAAAACAGTAAAGGCATTACAAATGTCATATATATATATATATATATACAGTGTTTTAACAATGTACAAATGGTTAAAGGACACAAGATAAAATAAATAAGCATAAATATGGGTTGTATTTACAATGGTGTGTGTTCTTCACTGGTTGCCCTTTTCTCGTGGCAACAGGTCACAAATCTTGCTGCTGTGATGGCACACTGTGGAATTTCACCCAGTAGATATGGGAGTTTTTCAAATTTGGATTTGTTTTTTTGAATTCTTTGTGGATCTGTGTAATCTGAGGGAAATATGTCTCTCTAATATGGTCATACATTGGGCAGGAGGTTAGGAAGTGCAGCTCAGTTTCTACCTCATTTTGTGGGCAGTGAGCACATAGCCTGTCTTCTCTTGAGAGCCATGTCTGCCTACGGCGGCCTTTCTCAATAGCAAGGCTATGCTCACTGAGTCTGTACATAGTCAAAGCTTTCCTTAAGTTTGGGTCAGTCACAGTGGTCAGGTATTCTGCCGCTGTGTACTCTCTGTTTAGGGCCAAATAGCATTCTAGTTTGCTCTGTTTTTTTTTGTTAATTCTTTCCAATGTGTCAAGTAATTATCTTTTTGTTTTCTCATTATTTGGTTGGGTCTAATTGTGTTGCTGTCCTGGGGCTCTGTGGGGTCTGTTTGTGTTTGTGAACAGAGCCCCAGGACCAGCTTGCTTAGGGGACTCTTCTCCAGGTTCATCGCTCTGTAGGTGATGGCTTTGTTATGGAAGGTTTGTGAATCACTTCCTTTTAGGTGGTTGTAGAATTTAACGGCTCTTTTCTGGATTTTGATAATTAGTGGGTATCGGCCTAATTCTGCTCTGCATGCATTATTTGGTGTTCTACGTTGTACACG
>NC_048576.1:81468580-81588580 GCF_013265735.2 Oncorhynchus mykiss | reverse complement strand
AGTTGTGACTGTCCCAGTACCCTACTGGTTCTGGTCTAGAGCTGTGTGTGACGGTCCCAGTACCCCAGTACCCTACTGGTTCTGGTCTAGAGCTGTGAGTGACTGTCCCAGTACCCTACTGGTTCTGGTCTAGAGCTGTGTGTGACGGTCCCAGTACCCTACTGGTTCTGGTCTAGAGCTGTGACTGTCCCAGTATCCTACTGGTTCTGGTCTAGAGCTGTGAGTGTCCCAGTATTCTACTAATTCTGGTCTAGAGCTGTGACTGTCCCAGTACCCTACTGGTTCTGGTCTAGAGCTGTGATGGCCCGGTATCCTACTGGTTCTGGTCTAGAACTGTGACTGTCCCAGTACCCTACTGGTTCTGGTCTAGAACTGTGACTGTCCTGGTATCCTACTGGTTCTGGTCTAGAGCTGTGACTGTCCCAGTACCCTACTGGTTCTGGTCTAGAGCTGTGACTGTCCCAGTATCCTACTGGTTCTGGTCTAGAGTTGTGACTGTCCCAGTACCCTACTGGTTTTGGTGTAGAGTTGTGACTGTCCCAGTACCCTACTGGTTCTGGTCTAGAGCTGTGAGTGACTGTCCCAGTACCCTACTGGTTCTGGTCTAGAGCTGTGACTGTCCCAGTACCCTACTGGTTCTGGTCTAGAGCTGTGATGGTCCCAGTATCCTACTGGTTCTGGTCTAGAGCTATGAATGACTGTCCCAGTATCCTACTGGTTCTGGTCTAGAGCTGTGAGTGACTGTCCCAGTATCCTACTGGTTCTGGTCTAGAGGGTAACAGCTCTAGAACCAGATACTGTGTACTGGAACCAGTACCCTACTGGTTCTGGTCTAGAGCTGTGATGGTCCCAGTATCCTACTGGTTCTGTCTAGAGCTGTGACTGTCCCAGTACCCTACTGGTTCTGGTCTAGAGTTTTGACACTCCCAGTACCCTGGTTCTGGTCTAGAGCTGTGAGTGACGGTCCCAGTACCCTACTGGTTCTGGTCTAGAACTGTGACTGGTCCCAGTACCCTACTGGTTCTGGTCTAGAGTTTTTGACTGTCCCAGTATCCTACTGGTTCTGGTCTAGAGCTGTGAGTGACGGTCCCAGTACCCCACTGGTTCTGGTCTAGAACTGTGACTGTCCCAGTATCCTACTGGTTCTGGTCTAGAGCTGTGACTGACGGTTCAGGTACACAGTATCTGGTTCTAGAGCTGTTACTGTCCCAGTACCCTACTGGTTCTGGTCTAGAGCTGTGACTGTCCCAGTATCCTACTGGTTCTGGTCTAGAGCTGTGACTGACGGTTCCAGTACACAGTATCTGGTTCTAGAGCTGTGACTGTCCCAGTATCCTACTGGTTCTGGTCTAGAGCTGTGACTGACGGTTCCAGTACACAGTATCTGGTTCTAGAGCTGTGACTGTCCCAGCAGCAGCAGGTCAGGACCGGACCTGTGTCCTGTTCACTTCTATCACACAGAGATGGTGCTGGAGATATGATTTATCACGGTGTCCTTGTTTGTGTTTTAATGTCATTGCACTCTGCGTACAAATTATTGATCAATCTCACCCCTCTTTTGCTCCCTCTTTCTTTCTCCTTCTCTCTTTCCCTACTCATCTCCGTTCAGTGAGAGAAATCTCTTCTGTGCACCCATATCCATCTTTTTAAATGAATTCTTCTGTATTGTCTTTCCCCTCCATCTCTCCATTACTCTCTCTGTTTTATATGCATCTCTGTGTTGTTGTTCCCCTCCCTCCATCTCTGTCTACTTTATATTCATCTCTCTATTGAGTCTTTCCCCTCCCTCCCTCCCTCCCTCCCTCCCGATCTATCGATCTATCGATCTATCGATCTATCGATCTATCAATCTATCGATCTAATCTCCCCCCCCCCTCTCTCTGAGGTTATTCATATTAATGCCTCTCTCTCTCTCTATTTTTCCCTCCTACTTTTTAATCTTTAGTTTTTTCTTACTCCATCTTTTCCTCTCTCTACGACCATTATCTTTTTCATTCCCTCAACTATTTCTCTCTCTCCTCTGCTTCTGCCCCTCTAGCATCCCTCTCACTCCCTCTACTCCATCCATCTATCTTTATCTCCCTCTATCCCCAATATCTTGTTCTTTCTCTACCCCCCCTCTCTCCTCTGCTTCTGCCCCTCTAGCATCCCTCTCACTCCCTCTACTCCATCCATCTATCTTTATCTCCCTCTCTTTCTCCCTCTATCCCCTATCTCTTGCTCTCTCTCTCTCTCTCTCTCTCGTGCTCTCTCTCTCTCGCTCTCTCTTGCCTTCTCTCCCTTTATCCCCAATCTCTTTCTTTCTCTCTCTCTCTCTCTCTCGCTCTCTCTTGCCTTCTTTCCCTCTCTCCCCAATATCTTGTTATTTCTCTACCCTTCTCTCATCTCTCTCTCTGTTTCACTATCTCTCTCTCCCACTTTGCCCAACCTCTTGTTCTTTCTCTCTCTCCCTCTCTCTCTTCTCTCTCTTTCGCTCTTTCACTTCCCCCCCTCCTTCGCTCTCCCATTGCCTCTCTGCAACTGTTCAGTTTTCATCTATTACTGTAGTGTTGATAATTCCCTTCTCTTCCTTCAGCTGTACAGTCATCTATCAGATTAATAATCCCTCTCTCTCCCTTCAACTGTACAGTCATCTATCAGATTAATAATTCCTCTCTCTCCCTTTCTCTCTCTCAATCTCTCCTCTTGTTTTTTTCCCTGAGCCAAGTGTGAATGCCAAGTGTGTGAAATGTATTTGCGTGTCAGAGTCCCATCATTACAGCCATCATCATTAATAATAGTGGACTGTATGCCCTTATTTAAGGTTATCCAGGTTTAAGTGACCTGCAGAGGGAGAGCAATTCTCCTTCGCTGGCTCCAGGAGCCTGGGTAGAGTTAACCATCTATCAGTGTTAAGGAAGACTGCACCCTTCACCACCATTCTGTGGCCCCTAGAGCATGTAATATAGAGCCAGTATGGAAATAGAATTAGTACTGTCAATCCAATACCCGTGCAATGCTAATAGAGAGAGGATTTGGGTTGAAGTCACAACTCAGTGTTTGGACACTGGGATTTAAAGACATGCTCTGGAACTTTGGCGACTACTAAGTATTTTTTAAATCTCCCGCTTTGGGCTTGATGTGTCAATGTGCAGTTCATATATGCATAATATATGAGCAGAATTACTGTCTTACCTCAATTAGCGACGAAATCCCTAGTTTGAAGGCTGTACTGCGCCATTTCCCTACATTTTCCCCCTTTTGGGCCAGCCCCCTAGCAATTCGAGTTCTAACCAATGAGCTTCAGCCCCTCGCCATTTGAGTGACAGCTAGCAAGAGGCACACACACAGAGAGAGAGAGATCGCAATGACATGGTGCACATATCTACTCAAACAGTATGTGACGTAGTACGCAATTTTCGGGGACCACTTTTGGATCGTGAGCTTTACTTTCAGAACTACTGGCTAAAAAGTATACAAAAGTACCAGAGAATCTCTTTAAACAATATTATTGGTATTGTACTGTCGTCCTGAGAACTGTTGTCTTGAACGCGTGAGTGCATATACTGTAGAACCAATTCATGAATAACATAGTCATGAGTGTTAGGATTACAATATTACTTTTCATTCCAAGGGCGGACAGTAACCTGAAATGCATGATCCAGAGTTGCAATATTGTAAAGATGTCTATTGTATGATGACACTGCTGTTCACTACAGTGATTTGCTGTAAAACTTGACCTTCACTAATGAGCAATGACACGCACCTTTTAAGGCTTCTCAAGTTATGCACAGGATCCACAGTCCTTTCAGAATAACTTCTGAATATAGAATATATTATAGACTTTTCCATCAGTTCTGCTCAGTGTAAATGTTTCTAAACAATTGGAGGAGCATAATATACTGTACTATTTCTAATGTATGTGTTCTCTCTCTCTCTCTCTGTCTCTCTCTGTCTCTCTCTCTCTCTCTCTCTCTCTCTGTCTCTCTCTGTCTCTCTCTCTCTCTCTCTCTCTCTCTGTCTCTCTCTCTCTCTGTCTCTCTCTCTCTCTCTCTCTCTCTCTCTGTCTCTCTCTCTCTCTGTCTCTCTCTCTGTCTCTCTCTCTGTCTCTCTCTCTGTCTCTCTCTCTCTCTCTCTCTCTCTCTCTCTCTCTCTCTCTCTCTGTCTCTGTCTCTGTCTCTGTCTCTGTCTCTGTCTCTGTCTCTGTCTCTGTCTCTGTCTCTGTCTCTGTCTCTGTCTCTGTCTCTGTCTCTGTCTCTGTCTCTGTCTCTGTCTCTGTCTCTGTCTCTGTCTCTGTCTCTCTCTCTCTCTCTCTCTCTCTCTCTCTCTCTCTCTCTCTCTCTCTCTCTCTGTCTCTGTCTCTGTCTCTGTCTCTGTCTCTGTCTCTGTCTCTCTGTCTCTGTCTCTCTCTCTCTGTCTCTCTCTCTCTGTCTCTCTCTCTCTGTCTCTCTCTCTCTGTCTCTCTCTCTCTCTCTCTCTCTCTCTCTCTCTCTCTCTCTCTCTCTCTCTCTCTCTGTCTCTCTCTCTGTCTCTCTCTCTCTCTCTCTCTCTCTCTCTCTCTCTCTCTCTCTCTCTCTCTCTCTCTCTCTCTGTCTCTCTCTCTCTCACACAGTAACTTGTGGATTCTTCTCAAAGGCCCCACTCAAATCCCTAGACGACAGAAAAAAGGAGTAACATCTGTTTATGCACATATTTCTGTTAAACCCCCCTGGAAAAAACAGAGATAGACAGAAGATAAAACACCTTTAAAAATGAAACATTAAAAGGAACAAATTGCCACTGGAGAAACTAAGCAAAGTCAACCTGGTTGAGGAATCCATCATCTTGGGATCAACATCTTCGGAGAAAGGGCAGGGTCATGTCCCAGTTGCCATGCGCATCACCACGGTGACCTGCCTTCCCTGCCCCTCTCCCCTCCTCCTCCTATTGGTCCAGCTGCTACTGCGGCTCCTCCTCTCTGGGCCAGAATTTGTAGAGGCCGCCTCCCCCTGCCCCACCCATTGCAGCTGCTCCAATCAGGCCAGTCGAGTCATCTGTACAAGACAGAGTCTGGATGGGGTGCCTGAGAGCATATCAGTCAACACACGATACCTCAACCTGCAGGAGAATTCAATAGAGGTAAATATGGACTGTGCTGAGCATTATCCACTATGTTAATTTATTTTGTTTGACTGTGTGTGTCTGTGTGTTTGTGTGCGTGCATGCCCATGCATGAGTGTGTGCGTGTGCGTGTACTGTATGTTGGTAAGCATTATGTAAATGCCTGTTTTTATATACTTGTTTCAATGTAATTACCTGTCATTCACTCATAATTACCATGGAATAATGCCTATGTTCTACAAGTGTTCCCCAACCGTTTTGCAATTGAAATGGAGGTCATGTTAATATGTAAATCAAACAGTAACACAGCAAACAGCAAAGAAACGAACACATGTGTTAGCAGATTGTATGTCAGAACCCCAAGGTAGTTGTTGTGGTTTTACAGCTGCACTGGGACTCTCCATTTAACCCCAGCTTCCCAATGTGAAAGTCCTCAGCATGTCAGCCGTGTAGTAGAAGACATATTCCCGCTGTTTTCAGTTTATGTATTTAGGAACTTTGCGCTCAGAAATGTGCTGCACTCCAGAAATGTCCAGACAACTTCACAGACAGGAGGTTACTGAATACGCTAAGTCCATTTGTGAATTTGGATACAAAGTGTTTTAGGCCAATGCTCATTTAGTTTTTGCAAAGTTTGTGGCAAATCAGTAAAGTGACTGCAGAGAGAGGAAGTGGACAAACAGCCATTCTATCTCACTCAGAAAGGCAGATGATTGAACTGTATATGATGGCTACAGAAGGAAAAGGGAACATCAACCCTCATGGTTTGGTCTTATGAGTTAAAGAGATGCAGCTTGTTAAAATATGAAATAAAGAAATAATAACACTATTCATTACACTTCCCTCTCAGCCAACGGATTCTGATTGGATTTGTTGTATCCCGAAGCCCCACTTGAAATGATTAAAAATCTAAAAATATTGTAACACCTGGAGGCATCCTAGATTCTCTGGTTTATTTTTTCTCTTCTCTCCCCCAAGTACCCTGAGAGTAAAGCTTTGACAGCTCCCACTCCCCTCTTAAACACCCCCACCCTCCCTATCACCCTCCCCCTCCTGCTCCACATAAGGAGGATGCAGTGGCCTGGCTCCAGGAGCTTCTCACTGCCTCCCTCACTGAGAGCATTGCCCACACATATATCACACAGCCATAGATGACTTGCCTAGTTAAATAAAGGTTAAATAAAAAAATTAAAATAGATTTAAAGGGATTTTAGTCCTGCTCACTAGCTGTGTGTCTGATGCCTGGCCAAATGAGCTCCGTTTGGACAGCCCAGATCCAGGGGCCCACCCAGTCCAAGTGCACCAGCAAACATCTTCTCTCTGAGAAAAACAACCATGTCTGTTGTCTGTTCATTTACCAAAACGGATACACCACAATTAATCATTTCAGCCTCTGTGTTCATCATTTTTTTGAAGTGTTGTGAATTTTAATTTGGCTCATATCAGTGATTTGAAGTTTTTGTTTTCTCTCGCTGTAAGATTTGAGTTGATGTTCATGTTTATAAAACATTATGGTAATTTTCCGATAGTGTCCCTGCATTCACACCTGTGCTATTGCTTTCACACTCTACCCAGCTGTCACAGCCACTGGAGCTGCACCCTGTTTACACAGTCTAGTCACTCTTCATGTTGTGAGATATTAACATTCTCCCTCTCTCCCCACCAGGTTATCAAGTCAGACACCTTCAAGCACTTGAGGCACCTTGAGATCCTGCAGCTGTCTAAGAACAAAATCAGTCAGATTGAGGTGGGAGCATTCAATGGCCTGCCCAACCTCAATACGCTGGAGCTGTTCGACAACCGCCTCACCCTGGTCCCCTCACAGGCCTTCGAGTACCTCAGCAAGCTGCGGGAGCTGTGGTTACGGAACAACCCCATCGAGACGCTGCCGGGCTACGCCTTCCACCGCGTGCCCTCGCTGCGCCGGCTGGACCTGGGAGAGCTCAAGAAGCTGGACTACATCTCAGACGCCGCCTTCGTGGGCCTGGTCAACCTGCGCTACCTGAACCTGGGCATGTGTGGTCTGAAGGACATCCCCAACCTGACGGCCCTGGTGCGTCTGGAGGAGCTGGAGCTGTCTGGGAACCGTCTGGAGATCATCCGGCCTGGCTCCTTCCAGGGCCTGGTGTCGCTCCGTAAGCTGTGGCTCATGCACTCGCAAGTGAAGGTCATCGAGCGCAACGCCTTCGACGACCTGAAGAACCTGGAGGAGCTCAACCTTTCCCATAACTCCCTGCACTCGCTGCCCCATGACCTCTTCACCCCACTGCACCAGCTGGAGCGGGTGCACCTCAACCACAACCCCTGGGTATGCAACTGTGACGTGCTGTGGCTCAGCTGGTGGCTGAAGGAGACGGTGCCCAGTAACACTACGTGTTGCGCCCGCTGCCACGCTCCCCCCGGCCTGAAGGGCAGGTACATCGGGGAGCTGGACCAGAGCCACTTCACCTGCTACGCTCCCGTCATCGTGGAGCCGCCCACCGACCTCAACGTTACCGAGGGCATGGCTGCAGAGCTGAAGTGTCGCACGGGCACCACCATGACCTCGGTCAACTGGCTCACGCCCAACGGCACCCTGATGACCCACGGCTCCTACCGTGTCCGGATCTCCGTGCTGCACGATGGTACGCTCAACTTTACCAACGTCACGCTGAGGGATACGGGTCAGTACACCTGCATGGTGACCAATTCAGCTGGCAACACCACGGCAACCGCCGTGCTTAATGTCACTGCCGCCGACGTTGGCGTCAGCTACTTCACTACTGTCACCGTGGAGACGGTGGAGCCCAACGAGGGCCCGACAGTCTACGCGGGCGTCATGAACAGCCATAACGAGTCATACGTCATTACCCCGTCTGGCCACCAGTGGAGGGGGGGGCTCCCTACCACCGCCTCCTCCCTGTCAGCCTGGTCCTTGTCCTCATCCCGGGCCACCCGGCCCACCTTTACTGTGCCCATCACTGCCGAGACGGGCTATTCTGGCCTAGATGACGTGATGAAGACCACCAAGATCATCATTGGCTGCTTTGTGGCCATTACCTTCATGGCAGCCGTGATGCTGGTGGTCTTCTACAAGCTGAGGAAGCAGCACCAGCTGCACAAGCACCACGGCCCCGCCCGCGCCATCGAGATCATCAACGTGGAGGACGAGATTGGCGCCGGTGCCGGTGGACGCGGGAGCGGCATCTCAGGGGGCGGCACCGTCTCTCGGGATGGAGGCGGAGGGGGAGGAGTAGGAGGAGGGCAGAGCCTGAGGATGCATCACCCGGAGATGGTCAACCTGCCCAACCTGGCCAGACAGGAGCACCTCAACCACTACTTCAAGGCCCATCACTTCAACAACAACATGATGGGCCTGGGCATGGGCCTCAACAACAACAACAACCCCTCCCTCTCACCCTGTTCCCAGAACCAGAGCACCCCCAACTCCTGCGCACAGGGGCCCACCTCCACCAGTGGTGGCACCCCCACGGGTGGCTTGCTGCCCTCCCCTGTGCCCCTGCCCCAGCTGGGCATCCACAGCTCTCTGAAGGGGCTCATGGGGAAAGGCCAGAACCCTCAGATCGAGCCTCTGCTCTTCAAGAGTGGCTCCAAGGAGAATGTGCAAGAGACTCAGATCTGAGAGAAAGAGGGAGAGAGAGAGAGATGGAAAAAGAGAGAGATGAAGAGACAGAAAACAGGGAGATGGAAGGAGTGGAGTCTGATTGTACTCGCCCCATGGCCATATTTCGATAGAAAGTGTAGGCAGGCAGAATATGAAATATTACATAGACATTGCTTTGTATGGTTAGTGCATAGAGAGAGAGCGAGAGGAGAGATTGTTCTCACACCTCTACTGTGTCTGCTCAACACCCGTCCAAGCATTAACATCTTCTGAGACACTCCAAGACACACACAGACACACACAGCCCGACACAAGGACAGGAACATTCTATCAGCTAACACATACACAGTGCATTATGAGATTGACAACTATGTGCCAAACTTGCGCATATCTGTGCCAAAGTAAAAGCCCTCGCAATCTATATATCCATCCGCAGCATTCCCAGACTGAATCAGGTGACCAGGTTCAATACTCAGACACAATAAGTATCACCACGGTTATAACTAAATACAGATGACCTCGTATATTACCAGATACAATCCAAGTCACCGTGTATATATAGAGATAAGATCTGAGTCACTATGTTGAAGTAGGCGGATAAGTGTTTGGGACTGTGTAAGAGCAGTACAGGGCTGCCCAGACGCACTCTGTGGAACAGGACAGAAAGTAAACCATTGAGCAGAACACAGTTTAGTGTCGGACAACAAGCAATGTGTAGGAAGAGGAAACAACATCAACAACAGTTGTGTTTTACTTAGTGGGCTCAATCTCACTTTCTCCCCTCTTTCACACCTGACTGGCTACTCTCTTTAAAGGAGAGGAAGGTATATGGAGTGAATCGTCGTAAAAAAAAATGTAATAGCAAAAAGGACTACGAAAGATACAAATAAACTGTGAAAGTACATATTATATATAAATATATTTTCATTCGAAGAAATAAATTATGAAGAATCTTTACCAAGTTTCTGACTAAATAGCCACAGCTTCTGAAGAATATATGAACTGCTGTCATAGCGGTCATCACCATGAAAACTTTGTTTGGCTAGAAACAAGATGGCCGACATTCTGTGCTGGAAAGGGACATATTGTAGTGGAGGCTGTGGATGAGCAAGAGCTAAAATTGGAAACTGGCACAGTATTTGATTGAATTTATTTTGGCTTCATTTTTTGTAGCATCACAAAGCATTCCCTCTCATGCCACATTTACATAAACAGGGTCATTGGAGAAGGGGGATCTTTACTCTCCATTTAATGAGAACATATGAAATATGATTACAAAACTTTACCCTTTGATACAAACAATATGGATATTGTAATGATGATAATGATGATAATTATAATAATTCAGTAAATGCTTATCAACCGTATACTGTAGATAGCTCTTAAAAGCAGATATAGGTTTGAAATTTTCTCTGATTCAAGTGGTGATATCAAAAATTGCAATGTGATCGGTTTCAACTTCATGCATTCAGTATATCTGTATGCAATATATCATGATATTGAGAACAAATGATTATTATAATTATCATCATTATTACTATTATTATTACTATTGATTTATTATTGTTATTATTATCATACACTGAGTGTACAAAACATTAGGAACACCTTCCTAATATTGTGTTGAAGCCCATCTTGCCCTCAGAACAGCCTCAATTGGTCGGGGAATGGACTGCAAGGTGTTAAAAGCGTTCCACAGGGATGCTGGCCCATGTTGACTCCAATGCATCCCACAGTTGTCAAGTTGGCTGGATGTCCTTTGGTCCACCACCCATTCTTGATACACACAGGAAACTGTTGAGCTTGAAAAACCCGGCAGTGTTGCAGCTATTGACACACTCAAACCGGTGCGCCTAGAACCTACTACCATACCCCGTTAAAATTCACCCTCTGAATGGCACACATACACAATCCATGTCTCAATTGTCTCGAGGCTTAAAAATCTGTCTTTAACCTGTCTCCTCCTCTTCATCTATACTGATTGAAGTGGATTTAACAGGTGACATCAATAAGGGATCATAGTCTTCACATGGTCAGTCTATGTCATGGAAAGAGCAGGTGTTCCTAATGTTTTGTATAGTCAGTGTATAGGTGGCAGAGCAGTCTAGTACATCCTTATGAAAGTTATGTTTATAATTGATTCAGTGGGGAATGATTTGATTACACATGGAACGATGACGATCCTTTCAACCACCATATTGACTCCCAACAACAGGGGATGGACTGTGTTCCACCAAACACCAACCTGCAGAAACAGGAAATACATGGTCCTCAAAATGGCTGCTCCCACATGGCATCCTCACAGCCCATGCCTCCTCAGAAACTCCTCTGTTTTGTACAACAAAACCAGTCTCAGCCGATCAGGACCCCTCATTTTATTCTGTTGTGTAAAAGACAGGACATGAACCTTTGACGAAGACTGCCCGTTTGCAGAGGATTATATCAGAACTCAGTGTTCTCATGTGTGAATGGAATTCATGGCAGCAGGGAACTAAAGGAGGACAGCATTTTGAAGCGTTTGAAAGGTAAGAGAAACCTATTCAATGAAAGAGACAGAGAGAAAGCCTAGATGAATCATATGGTGATGGGTGATTTTTTTTTTTTTAAGGAAAAGGACAAATAAATGAAAAATATAGAAACGTATAGATCTCTTTAAAAAAAAAGCTATTATAAGTGTTTTTTCATTTTGTTTTTTTATCTAGTTTGATTATTTCCTTTTTATCTTTTTTTAAAATCAAGTGTTATCTCAATTGAAATATTGTTATTGTTATTATAATTTGCTAATTACACTGGTTATAATTCTGAAAGATGTTCTGTCAGCAGAAGTTACATTGAAAAATTAAAATACCTGGCACACAAAATGGCGGTTGAACTCTGTGAAACTTGGTGGCATTAGTTTTTTGTGTTTTTTTCCATTTAATTGAAATATCCCTGTTTGTGTGTATCCCTTTGGCTAATACAGCTGTGCTTGAAATGAGACACACAGAATGTGAAATGGCCGGCGAGGGGTCTTTTCCTACACAAGGAGGACAGGATAGATCCTGCTTTGATTTACAAGCTTGCTCTCTCTCACTCTGTGATTTTCAGAATGTCATAGCTATCAGTGCTCCGAGTGTGATTTCGCTAAGTCAACACCCTGTTTCCATGACTACCTACCCTCAGAATAATGCGCCAAACAGCGTCACAGCTTGCACCTCATATGGTGCCTGATGCCCCCTGTCAATCATGTTCCTTTAAGACAACATATCCCTCTACAAGCCGGCCAGTGTTCTTCCAACAGTAGCAAATCACCTTTCACACTGTGCCCATATCCTAACACAATGTCCCTACAGGTTCCTGCCACCAGGTTTCCCTGGCAACTGTTGCAGCTGCGACAGTCCTCATCATAGCATCTTGATTTGGGTTTCTGATGCAAATAGGAGGGAACAGACAGTATAGAAGGCTATTAACATATCCATGGTCCTCACAATAGATATTTATATTTTTTCACGGCGCTTACGCAAGTGATTTACACATTCATGTTGCTCATGGAAATAATGAACATATTCCATTGGTTTATTCCAGTGACTTGCCTGCTGTATCTATATCATCTACACACACTTTTGATTTACTTATGCAGTGATTTACATCATCTATATCACTTCTACATGTCAGTTGCATATTCCTACACCAGTGTTGAACGTATTCATGCACCTTGCACTTGTGATTAACACTCAAATCCCATGCACCAGTTATTAACATATTTATTTTCCCAACACCAGGGATCTTTAATCCCCTCACTAGTTATTTACATATTTGTGTGTGTGTGTGTGCGTGTGTGTGTTCAGTGGTTCTGACAACAACTATTCCCCCAGTACTCTGGATGTGACTCCCTGCCTGTCTTGTCACCTCAGAAAGCATTATGAAGCTCTTATGAGCTGTCACAGAGAAGAGCCAAGCTAGAAAGGCTTAGTGGCAGAACAAGTTAGGCCAGTGCCCCACAGTCCCAGTAACATCACTGCAGTGACTGAGTCACACAGCACTGAACACACACTTAACACTAATGGAAACGCTGTGTTTACTGTGCAGGAAGAGACCCGCTCGCTCAACCATTCAGGGAATAAGTCAAGTATGTATGTGTGTGTGCGCGTTCAGTTACGGTACCTACAGTAGTATTTTCGATTACTATGGCAACTTGATATTGTTTCCATTATTTAGAATGCAGCTATATCAGTGTGTGTGTGTGCATGCGCCTGCTAGGTGAGTGTATGTAATGTGTGGGTTGTATAAGGAGGATGCAGAGTGAGAGAGAGAGGGAGGGAGGGGGCCAGTCAGACCTCCATTTTAAATCCCCAGTTTAAAGCAGTTCTCTGTCTGTTTCCCTCTGCTCCAGGCTGGTTTATGATCCTCTCACTGACACTTTAAGTAAAAACGGGATTTCTAGTTAAGCAGGGTTTTTCCCCCCTCTCTCCTCTGCCTATTGGGATGAGCCCAAGAGATCAAAGGTCTGCTCTATCACGGCCAGTCTCTTTAGCATTCCACTGGCCGCTGCCTCTCTCAACTCGTAGTCAATCTGAGGTTACGAGCTTGTGGTCAAGTCGTGTGTCACACCGCCCTAGTTATCCTCACTGTTAAACCAGCCAATCAAGGCTATAGTGTTTCCTAATTGGACAGGGGCCAATGGCCTCGGTTATCTTGACATGTTTGGCTGTTCTAGCTCAGGTCCTGGTCTAATGAGACAATATTAATCAGGCTTTTGATATATTTAGGATGTGATCTTAATTATCTTAATTGGTAGAACCTGCTGTGTTCTGATCAGAGCAGCTTTTTTATGTCACCTTTATTTAACCAGGTAGGCCAGTTGAGAACAAGTTCTCATTTACAACTGCGACCTGGCCAAGATAAAGCAAAGCAGTGCGACACAAAGAGCTAAAGAGTTGGGAGGGGATCTTTGTGTGTTTCGATTGTCATGTTTCAGGGGCCTTATTTGAGCTTGAGGTGAGTGTAGCCGATGTGAAATGGCTAGCTAGTTAGCGGTGGTGCGCGCTAGTGGCGTTTCAATCGGTGACACCACTTACTGTTACATGAGCATAGCCTTGTTTAGGTGAGACAACACCTTTAGGCAACCAGCCAGGTCCACCATTGGAGCTGGTCCCATATGTGGGTGGTGAACAGATGTAAGCCATAGAATTAGTAAGTTGTTGTTATCTTCCCTCGTAGAGTTTAATTTAATTCTGTCACCCAACCATTTAAAAATAGTTGTGAAACGACAGTGGAGCTGCTACATTATTGATACTCATAGTGTCAATGATGCATACACTCCAGCGCCAAATGCAAATGCTCCTCCCAGTTGTCAAGGCCAGAAGTGTCAAACCACTGTAATTTATAAGCATTATTATTGCTATCATATTTTTTAATGGCCATCAGATGGCCTATGAATACAGACCCAGAGAAACCTTGCAGCTTCTATTGTCACACATCATGATGATGATGATGAGGATGATGGCGACTGAGACGGGGGATCTGTGTGTCTGTAGTCTCTAGTCTCCTAGTTTAACTTTACGTCATTGTCAGACTAGTAGTCAGTGGGTAATTTTATTACTATGACGCAGTCGGTCTTTAGATGGGTTTCAAGCACGTCTACATCTACGAGGCTGGTCTTTAGATGGGTTTCAAGCACGTCTACATCTACGAGGCTGGTGTTTAGATGGGTTTTAAGCACGTCTACATCTACGAGGCTAGTGTTTAGATGGGTTTCAAGCACGTCTACATCTACGAGGCTGGTCTTTAGATGGGTTTCAAGCACGTCTACATCTACGAGGCTAGTGTTTAGATGGGTTTCAAGCACGTCTACATCTACGAGGCTAGTGTTTAGATGGTTTTCAAGCACGTCTACATCTACGAGGCTAGTGTTTAGATGGGTTTCAAGCACGTCTACATCTACGAGGCTGGTCTTTAGATGGGTTTCAAGCACGTCTACATCTACGAGGCTGGTCTTTAGATGGGTTTCAAGCACGTCTACATCTACGAGGCTGGTGTTTAGATGGGTTTCAAGCACGTCTACATCTACGAGGCTAGTCTTTAGATGGGTTTCAAGCACGTCTACATCTACGAGGCTGGTGTTTAGATGGGTTTTAAGCACGTCTACATCTACGAGGCTAGTGTTTAGATGGGTTTCAAGCACGTCTACATCTACGAGGCTGGTCTTTAGATGGGTTTCAAGCACGTCTACATCTACGAGGCTGGTCTTTAGATGGGTTTCAAGCACGTCTACATCTACGAGGCTAGTGTTTAGATGGGTTTCAAGCACGTCTACATCTACGAGGCTGGTCTTTAGATGGGTTTCAAGCACGTCTACATCTACGAGGCTGGTCTTTAGATGGGTTTCAAGCACGTCTACATCTACGAGGCTGGTGTTTAGATGGGTTTCAAGCACGTCTACATCTACGAGGCTGGTCTTTAGATGGGTTTCAAGCACGTCTACATCTACGAGGCTGGTCTTTAGATGGGTTTCAAGCACGTCTACATCTACGAGGCTAGTGTTTAGATGGGTTTCAAGCACGTCTACATCTACGAGGCTGGTCTTTAGATGGGTTTCAAGCACGTCTACATCTACGAGGCTGGTGTTTAGATGCTCTCTTAGTTATTCTGCTTGTGCGTGTGGTGCTGGCTCAGAGTATTTCCTGTCCATATTCTCCCTGTGAGGTTTTGTGGAGGTTGAGATCAGATGCTCATGGACGTCAGTCTGCGCCATCCGTGTGATTTGTACAAGAGCCTGCAGCCACTTATCAAACAGGCCTCCCTGTTGCCTATGCACATACGTAGGAGCACACATACGTACGTGTGCACACATACACACGCACAAGCACATATAGGCATGAGCGCACACACATTTGCGGATTGACTGACTGACTGACATTGACTGACTAATTGATTGTGAATGATTGATTGAAAGGGGCTTTCTTAATGATGTGTGTCTTTGTGCGGTGGGCTGAACACAAACCTCTCGCCAGCGCCCAGCAGGGCTGCGGTTCAGAGGCCGGGGCTTTGTGTTCTGTGAAGGTGTCCTTAATTTGAGAACAGAGAGACATTAACATATGGCTTATTTCATTGTTTCCTTGGCAACCATGTCCTCTGTCACAAGATGTCCGTTTTGGTTGACTTGGGCGGCTGACATGAGTGTTAGCGTGCTGTGATGCCGGGGAGATTAGCGGTGTCTCATCGTGGATGACTTCATCTTCTGTCGATGACTGTCCTGTGCTAGAGGTCAGGCAACCTCAGGTGGAGAGGTTCATAAGAGGGGAAGTTTTATTTTTACCAACCAAATCTACTATTATGGGGCGGCAGGTAGCCTAGTGGTTAGAGCTTTGGGCTAGTAACCAAAAGGTTGCAAGTTCAAATCCCGAGCTGACAAGGTACAAATCTGTCGTTCTGCCCCTGAACAGGCAGTTAACCACTGTTCCTAGGCCGTCATTGAAAATAAGAATTTGTTCTTAACTGACTTGCCTAGTTAAATAAAGGTAAAATAAAAAAAAAATTAAAAATAATTTAGATTTCACTTGTTTTTGAGAAACTTACCCCAACCAGTGATTTACTTCCTCATCCCCGTAAGGGGGCTCTGAAAAAACATGAACAAATTCTCCAAAAACACCCATATACGTTCTTTTAGGAATGGCAAAGCTCTCAGTATATAACATCTAAAGACCTGCATCACTATTTTGAGAGCTTATCCGTTTCCGCAAACTAGACCCTTCTATAACATGCCATTTACATCAAAAATAGAGATTTGGTTGCAAAAAAGCTCAATTCTCCTTTAACAGGGAGCAGCCATCACTGTTACTCCAACACTCTAAAGGGACGTGCTGAAAAGCCTCTAATTGTGGGATCCAGCATAATGGATCTGGTCATCAGGCTAGGTCTTCCTGAGCCCACCGTAGCTGTGGTATTCAGCTGGGACACTGTTCTTCATGTCTTTGAACACCCTGTTCTGAGAAGGAACATTATGGAACACTTCATTCTATAGTTTCTAGAACATTAAGATCCTTGTTTTTGGAAGTTCTAGATGAGAGAAATTGACTCCTCTAATCCAAAGTGTTCCAGACTTGATAATTGGAACCGTTTATGACAGATGTTGTAGAACACTCTGACGTCCCCTGCATTGCTCGTGAACCTTCCATGTTTATCAGGGATGTTGTGGAGTTGTTGGAATCATATCGGAATGTCCTGAACCATCGGCAACTATTAAAGGATGTGCTGAGCCAGCAGCTGTGCTCCTCTCCTCTCAGAGGACAAGCTCCCAGTCAAGTCTCCCAACAGCAACACACATTCACCCCCCTCTGCTACTCTGCTCTCCTCTCCTCCACAGCAACACAGCACACAGATTTACAGTTTATGGGCGCCTTGGCTCGCCATCATATTCACACTCTACTGTGTCTGATGTTTGTTTGAAGCCATAGCGCACATTACAAAGCTTTGAAGTGCAAATGGCGGTCTGCTCCGCTGCACCCTATGGAGGGCCAGTGTAGAATAACCACGGTGTGAGAGGAATACGCAGCCAGGGGATCATGTGTTGATAGTCGTTTCCTTGTGTGGGGATAGAGCGGCGCCAGCAACCCAGTGTGATGCAGGGTCAAGTTCAATCCAGACGCCAACACTGGTGGTCAGAACCTCCCTAGTCAGCCAGGCAGCAGAGTAGAGCTGGAGGAGGAGTCAGGGCTCTGAGGGCTGACCTGACTAAGTTTCTTAAAAGCGTTTGCTAAATGGCACAGAATTGTTCTATTATATTACCTCCAGAATCAATACAATGAACCAACTTGAAAGGGAGAAGCAGAGTAGCAGTAAACATTCATCAATATGAAATCAGGTTTAATGGGGCAACCCTCAGTTCTAACAAAGCACCTCCCCGCCATTGTTTCGGTAAAAGGCGGAGGGATTGGGCAATGTAACCACTCTCAAGTTCATAGGCAATGTAACCACTCTCAAGTTCATAGGCAATGTAACCACTCTCAAATTCATAGGCAATGTAACCACTCTCAAGTTCATAGGCAATGTAACCACTCTCAAATTCATAGGCAATGTAACCACTCTCAAATTCATAGGCAATGTAATCACTCTCAAATTCATAGGCAATGTAACCACTCTCAAGTTCATAGGCAATGTAACCACTCTCAAATTCATAGGCAATGTAACCACTCTCAAATTCATAGGCAATGTAACCACTCTCAAATTCATAGGCAATGTAACCAGTCTCAAATTCATAGGCAATGTAACCACTCTCAAGTTCATAGACAGAGCTATGGATGCAAGTACTGACCATCCATGATATCAACATTATAGCTCTAACTACGTTTTAAGGCTATACAGTGTTTGTTTACATTTACTTTGTTTACAAACATTGGAGTAAAACAAGCTAATAGTTTGGAGTTGAACTAAGCCCATGAGGCATTTAGATTCTTCAAGAATCAATGCGTATATTGAATGAATACATCTATTGATGCTCATGGACACATCATCAGTGATGCAACCTGAGGTCATTTGGTGTTTGGGGTCTTTCAACATGAATTTATAAGGCCCTTTAACTGGAGATATTGATTTTGTCTTTTAACTTTTACATTTTTTAAAACCTTGTTGTCTCCCCCTGTCAGTTTTGGAGGTGTGCTGCTGTCCTCATTGGTGCTGATGTATTTATTCAGGCGGGTCTCCTTCAACCTCCGTCTCTGACACCCCCCCTTTGATACTTTATTTTCACCCCGCTCCACACCATCAGCCACCAGCTGGCAGAGTGTGGCTTCTAATGCGCTCAAACCCTGGTGTTACTTAACACGTTTACCTCGTGTTTACCATACATTTACCTCACAGGAGGTTGGTGGCATCTTAAATGGGGAGGACTGGCTCATGGTAATGGCTGGAGCAGAATCAGGGAATTGGTATCAAATACATCAAACACGTGGTTTCCATGTGTTTGATGACATTCCATTTACTCCGTTCCAGCCATTATTATGAGTCGTCCTCCCCTCAGCAGCCTCCTGTGCTTTACCTCATATATCAAACATGGTCGCCCACAGTGTATACCTCACTCACCACAGAACAACCCTTTCCCCTCAGGCAGACAACTCCCTCTCAGACAACTTTGCTGCAGAGAGACAGAGAGACAGAGAGACAGAGAGACAGAGAGACAGAGAGACAGAGAGACAGAGAGACAGAGAGACAGAGAGACAGAGAGACAGAGAAGCAGGAGGAATGAGCGATGAGGTTGACAGTCAGAGGACACTGAGATGTCCTGTCACTCCTTATCCTGTCTGGGTACTGGCCTGGGTATGCTACACTGTATATGTGTGTATATACACTGTATTTGTGTATATCTGTGTGTGTACGAGTGTGTGTGCCTGTCTATATGTGCTTGTGCACAGTTGTGCGTTTATGAGTGTGTGTGGTGTGCTTGGGTATAAGAGCATGTGTGTGCAGCGTGTGTAAGAGCATGTAATGTGTGTATCTGTGTGTGTGTGTGAAGAAGAAAGAGGGACATGAGGGGGAACGCTGCGGTGCTTATATGTCAACCAGTGCTGGAGGGGCCGATGACTCCAATCCTCACCCATGGGAAGTGAAGGAGCATGGCTGACTTACCCCCTTTCTCCTTGTCTCCCTTTTCTCACCCTGTCCCTCAGAAATGTAGATAAAGCATCAGTCCCTGCCTGTCCCTGCCTCGCTCTGAGTCACTCACACATACACACACACACACACACACGCGCATTACTTAAACCCTAACCCGCTCTCAGGAAAAAAGGGAAAATTAACACTCCAACAAGCCAACACTTGAGATATTTCCTTCCCTCTGTTTAATTAAACAGACTCCATCTGCTCTTTTGGTTCGCTTCTTCTTTTCTTCTGCAATATTGACTATGGTTGTTCTCGTGATTGTTTCTTATGACTCTGTTCTAGCCTGTTCTAACCATGGGTGTGTGTATTAACACTGGAAACATGTCACGTGTGTGTGGAGGAGGGGTTATTTGTTCTGCTTAAAGGTTCCGTGCCTAATCTTTTTCAGATCATTCAACCTCTGTTCATGTGCCACACAGACATTTATGGAATAAAAATTACGTTGTTTTTTCACATAATCCCCATTGAGATGCTGGTCGTTATTTTGAGTGACAAGTGAAGTTTGAATGTCTCAGAGAGAGTACAATTGAAGTCGGAAGTTTACATACACTTAGGTTGGAGTCTTTAAAACTCGTTTTTCAACCACTCCACAAATTTCTTGTTAACAAACTATAGTTTTGGCAAGTCGGTTATGACATCTACTTTGTGCATGACACAAGTAATTTGTCCAACAATTGTTGACAGAGATTTTTAAACGTATAATTCACTGTATCACAATTCCAGTGGGTCAGAAGTTTACATACACTAAGTTGATTGTGCCTTTAAACAGCTTGGAAAATTCCAGAAAATGATCTCATGGCTTCAGAAGCTTCTGATAGGCTAAATGACATTATTTGAGTCAATTGGAGGTGTACTTGTGGATGTATTTCAAGGCCTACCTTCAAACTCAGTGTCTCTTTGCTTGACATCATGGGAAAACCTAAAATAAATCAGCCAAGACCTCAGAAGAAAATGTAGACCTCTGCAAGTCTGGTTCGTCCTTAGTACGCAAGTATAAACACCATGGGACCACACAGCCGTCATACCGCTCAGGAAGGAGATGCGTTCTGTCTCCTGGAGATGAACGTACTTTGCTGCGAAAAGTGCAACTCAATCCCAGAACAACAGAAAAGGACCTTGTGAAGATGGTGGTACAGGTACAAAAGTATCTATAGCCACAGTAAAACGAGTTCTATATCGACATAACCTGAAAGGCTGCTCAGCAAGGAAGAAGCCACTGCTCCAAAACCGCCATAAAAAAGCCAGACTATGGTTTGCAACTGCACATGGGGACCAAGATAGCACTTTTTGGAGAAATGTCCTCTGGTCTAATGAAACAAAAATAGAACTGTTTGGCCATAATGACCATCATTATGTTTGGAGGAAAAAGTGGGGGTTGTAAGCCGAAGAACACCATCCTAACCCTGAAGCACGGGGGTGGCAGTATCATGTTGTGGTGTTGCTTTGCTGCAGGAGGGACTGGTGCACTTCACAAAATAGATGGCATCTTGAGGTAGGACAATTATGTGGATATATTGAAGCAACATCTCAAGACATCAGTCAGGAAGTTAAAGCTTGGTCGCAAATGGGTCTTCCAAATGAACAATGACCCCAAGCATACTTCCAAAGGACAACAAAGTCAAGGTATTGGAGTGGCCATCACAAAGCCCTGATCTCAGTCCCATAGAAAATTTGTGGGCAGATCTGAAAAAGCGTGTGCGAGCAAGGAGGTCTACATGCAAACATGACTCAGTTACACCAGCTCTGTCAGGAGGAATGGGCCAAAATTCACCCAACTTATTATGGGAAGCTTGTGGAAGGCTACCCAAAACGTTTGACCCAAGTTAAACAATTTAAAGGCAATGCTACCAAATACTAATTTAGTGTATGTAAACTTGACCCACTGGGAATGTGATGAAAGAAATAAAAGCTGAAATACTGTTAATATTATTATTATTATTTACATTTCACATTCTTAAAATAAAGTGGTGATCCTAACTGACCTAAGACAGGGAATTTTTACTCGGATTAAATGTCAGGAATTGTGAAAAACTGAGTTTAAATGTACTTGGCTAAGGTGTATGTAAACTTCCGACTTCAGCTGTATCTGTATCTGATTGAGTGTGTATAATATCAGTGTATAGAAATTAGAAATGTAAGATTTAAATATGTGTGGGCGTTTTGTTTGAACTATGTAATTCTTCAATGTATATGTCAGATATTTGTTTTCCTTTTGAGTGCATCTGTTTTTTAGTGTGTACCATAGTGTGTGTGTACCAGTGTGTGTGTACCATAGTGCGTATGTGTATGTACCATAGTGTGTGTGTGTTTAAAAGGCAAGGCGTTATGTCAGTGTGTTAAAGCTGATTTGACACTACAGTATGGCTGTGGACTGGCTGGCTGCGTGGTGTGTATTTTGACCCTAATGGCTGACCACCGCCTGCGCCCGCCTGACATCTGTCTGTCTGTCTGTGTCTGTGTGTGTGTGTGTGTGTGTGTGTGTGTGTGTGTATATGTGAGTCTGTGTGTGTGTATATATGTGAGTCTGTGTGTGTGTGTGTATATGTTTGTGTATATATGTGAGTCTGTGTGTGTGTGTGTGTGTGTGTGTGTGTGTATATATGTGAGTGTGTGTGTGTGTGTGTGAGTCGTGTGTGAGTGAGTCTGTGTGTGTCACAGTTTTTAGCCTGCGGTATACACTGCTCTCGTGCTGGCTGGACTGGAGGTTAGCCAAAGGGTCAGCTTCTGAATGCTACGGACTCAGGGTTACAATTCTTGGCTAACCCAAGGGTGTGTGTTTGTGTGAGAAGAAATTTCGCTAAAAATCAGTGGCCTGCTTTGCATACCGTATGTGCTGTGCATATCCATATGTGTGCATTTAAACATATCATTTTACATTTGTTTGTGGGTTGCTTCTTGTGCATGCATCTTCAGTATGCCCTTGTGAGTCTGCATGTATTCCTTGTATCTATCTCTGGATCTGTAGATGTGCAGTAATCCAGGTAAGTAAAAAACATCAACAAGCATTTTAATCATGGGAGTCTTGTGTGTGAACATGCCCTTCAAATTGCTGATGCTATACATCACTCCCATAGCATACATCTTACCTACTGTATGGTGCAGTACACAGTCACACTGAATAGATTATGCAAAACAATCATCATTTTCTCTGATGGTGGGATCTGCATGACTCAAGGGTACAGCAGCGACTACTTATTTAAGATGAAAAACGGGCTGTGTGAAATCCAGGCTCTTCGTATGTAATAGAACTGAACATTGCAGTATGTGTTTTACTCATTCCAACCATTAGCTCCTTATTCATTCTGCGGTGAGAATCATTTCTGTCGGGTTTGAAGGAGTTTTAACCGAGCAGACCGCAAAGGAAAATAGAAACTGATGGAAGGATGAGGAGACAGGAGGAAAGGACACAGAGGAGATGGATAGTGATTTGAGAGGGAGGAGGAGACAGGAGGAAAGGACAGAGAGGAGATGGATAGTGATTTGAGAGGGAGGAGGAGACAGGAGGAAAGGACACAGAGGAGATGGATAGTGATTTGAGAGGGAGGAGGAGAGAGGAGGAAAGGACACAGAGGAGATGGATAGTGATTTGAGAGGGAGGAGGAGACAAGAGGAAAGGACACAGAGGAGATGGATAGTGATTTGAGAGGGAGGAGGAGAGAGGAGGAAAGGACACAGAGGAGATGGATAGTGATTTGAGAGGGAGGAGGAGACAGGAGGAAAGGACACAGAGGAGATGGATAGTGATTTGAGAGGGAGGAGGAGACAGGAGGACAGGACACAGAGGAGATGGATAGTGGTTTGAGAGGGAGGAGGAGACAGGAGGAAAGGACACGGAGGAGATGGATAGTGGTTTGAGAGGGAGGAGGAGAGAGGAGGAAAGGACACAGAGGAGATGGATAGTGATTTGAGAGGGAGGAGGAGAGAGGAGGAAAGGACACAGAGGAGATGGATAGTGATTTGAGAGGGAGGAGGAGAGAGGAGGAAAGGACACAGAGGAGATGGATAGTGATTTGAGAGGGAGGAGGAGACAGGAGGAAAGGACACAGAGGAGATGGATAGCGATTTGAGAGGGAGGAGGAGACAGGAGGAAAGGACACAGAGGAGATGGATAGTGATTTGAGAGGGAGGAGGAGACAGGAGGAAAGGACACAGAGGAGATGGATAGTGATTTGAGAGGGAGGAGGAGACAGGAGGAAAGGACACAGAGGAGATGGATAGTGATTTGAGAGGGAGGAGGAGACAGGAGGAAAGGACACAGGAGATGGATAGTGATTTGAGAGGGAGGAGGGGACAGGAGGAAAGGACACAGAGGAGATGGATAGTGATTTGAGAGGGAGGAGGAGAGAGGAGGAAAGGACACAGAGGAGATGGATAGTGATTTGAGAGGGAGGAGGAGACAGGAGGAAAGGACACGGAGATGGATAGTGATTTGAGAGGGAGGAGGAGACAGGAGGAAAGGACACAGAGGAGATGGATAGTGGTTTGAGAGGGAGGAGGAGACAGGAGGAAAGGACACAGAGGAGATGGATAGTGATTTGAGAGGGAGGAGGAGACAGGAGGAAAGGATACAGAGGAGATGGATAGTGATTTGAGAGGGAGGAGGAGACAGGAGGAAAGGACAGAGGAGATGGATAGTGGTTTGAGAGGGAGGAGGAGAGAGGAGGAAAGGACACAGAGGAGATGGATAGTGGTTTGAGAGGGAGGAAAGGACAGAGGAGATGGATAGTGATTTGAGAGGGAGGAGGGGACAGGAGGAAAGGACACAGAGGAGATGGATAGTGGTTTGAGAGGGAGGAGGAGACAGGAGGAAAGGACACAGAGGAGATGGATAGCGATTTGAGAGGGAGGAGGGGACAGGAGGAAAGGACAGAGGAGATGGATAGTGATTTGAGAGGGAGGAGGGGACAGGAGGAAAGGACACAGAGGAGATGGATAGTGGTTTGAGAGGGAGGAGGAAAGGACACAGAGGAGATGGATAGTGATTTGAGAGGGAGGACGAGACAGGAGGAAAGGACACAGGAGATGGATAGCGATTTGAGAGGGAGGAGGGGACAGGAGGAAAGGACACAGAGGAGATGGATAGTGGTTTGAGAGGGAGGAGGAGACAGGAGGAAAGGACACAGAGGAGATGGATAGCGATTTGAGAGGGTGGAGGAGACAGGAGGAAAGGACAGAGGAGATGGATAGCGATTTGAGAGGGAGGAGGAGACAGGAGGAAAGGACAGAGGAGATGGATAGTGAGTTGAGAGGGAGGAGGGGACAGAGGAGATGGATAGCGATTTGAGAGGGTGGAGGAGACAGGAGGAAAGGACAGAGGAGATGGATAGCGATTTGAGAGGGAGGAGGAGACAGGAGGAAAGGACAGAGGAGATGGATAGTGAGTTGAGAGGGAGGAGGGGACAGGAGGAAAGGACACAGAGGAGATGGATAGTGATTTGAGAGGGAGGAGGGGACAGGAGGAAAGGACACAGAGGAGATGGATAGTGATTTGAGAGGGAGGAGGAGACAGGAGGAAAGGACACAGAGGAGATGGATAGTGATTTGAGAGGGAGGAGGAGACAGGAGGAAAGGACACAGAGGAGATGGATAGTGATTTGAGAGGGAGGAGGAGAGAGGAGGAAAGGACACAGAGGAGATGGATAGTGATTTGAGAGGGAGGAGGAGACAAGAGGAAAGGACACAGAGGAGATGGATAGTGATTTGAGAGGGAGGAGGAGAGAGGAGGAAAGGACACAGAGGAGATGGATAGTGATTTGAGAGGGAGGAGGAGACAGGAGGAAAGGACACAGAGGAGATGGATAGTGATTTGAGAGGGAGGAGGAGACAGGAGGACAGGACACAGAGGAGATGGATAGTGGTTTGAGAGGGAGGAGGAGACAGGAGGAAAGAACACGGAGGAGATAGATAGTGGTTTGAGAGGGAGGAGGAGAGAGGAGGAAAGGACACAGAGGAGATGGATAGTGATTTGAGAGGGAGGAGGAGAGAGGAGGAAAGGACACAGAGGAGATGGATAGTGATTTGAGAGGGAGGAGGAGAGAGGAGGAAAGGCCACAGAGGAGATGGATAGTGATTTGAGAGGGAGGAGGAGACAGGAGGAAAGGACACAGAGGAGATGGATAGCGATTTGAGAGGGAGGAGGAGACAGGAGGAAAGGACACAGAGGAGATGGATAGTGATTTGAGAGGGGGGAGGAGACGGGAGGAAAGGACACAGAGGAGATGGATAGTGATTTGAGAGGGAGGAGGAGACAGGAGGAAAGGACACAGAGGAGATGGATAGTGATTTGAGAGGGAGGAGGAGACAGGAGGAAAGGACACAGGAGATGGATAGTGATTTGAGAGGGAGGAGGGGACAGGAGGAAAGGACACAGAGGAGATGGATTGTGATTTGAGAGGGAGGAGGAGAGAGGAGGAAAGGACACAGAGGAGATGGATAGTGATTTGAGAAGGAGGAGGAGACAGGAGGAAAGGACACAGAGGAGATGGATAGTGATTTGAGAGGGAGGAGGAGACAGGAGGAAAGGACACAGAGGAGATGGATAGTGGTTTGAGAGGGAGGAGGAGACAGGAGGAAAGGACACAGAGGAGATGGATAGTGATTTGAGAGGGAGGAGGAGACAGGAGGAAAGGACACAGAGGAGATGGATAGTGATTTGAGAGGGAGGAGGAGACAGGAGGAAAGGACAGAGGAGATGGATAGTGGTTTGAGAGGGAGGAGGAGAGAGGAGGAAAGGACACAGAGGAGATGGATAGTGGTTTGAGAGGGAGGAAAGGACAGAGGAGATGGATAGTGATTTGAGAGGGAGGAGGGGACAGGAGGAAAGGACACAGAGGAGATGGATAGTGGTTTGAGAGGGAGGAGGAGACAGGAGGAAAGGACACAGAGGAGATGGATAGCGATTTGAGAGGGAGGAGGGGACAGGAGGAAAGGACAGAGGAGATGGATAGTGATTTGAGAGGGAGGAGGGGACAGGAGGAAAGGACACAGAGGAGATGGATAGTGGTTTGAGAGGGAGGAGGAAAGGACACAGAGGAGATGGATAGTGGTTTGAGAGGGAGGAGGAGACGGGAGGAAAGGACACAGAGGAGATGGATAGCGATTTGAGAGGGAGGAGGGGACAGGAGGAAAGGACAGAGGAGATGGATAGTGATTTGAGAGGGAGGAGGGGACAGGAGGAAAGGACACAGAGGAGATGGATAGTGGTTTGAGAGGGAGGAGGAAAGGACACAGAGGAGATGGATAGTGATTTGAGAGGGAGGACGAGACAGGAGGAAAGGACACAGGAGATGGATAGCGATTTGAGAGGGAGGAGGTGACAGGAGGAAAGGACACAGAGGAGATGGATAGCGATTTGAGAGGGTGGAGGAGACAGGAGGAAATGACAGAGGAGATGGATAGCGATTTGAGAGGGAGGAGGAGACAGGAGGAAAGGACAGAGGAGATGGATAGTGAGTTGAGAGGGAGGAGGGGACAGGAGGAAAGGACACAGAGGAGATGGATAGTGATTTGAGAGGGAGGAGGGGACAGGAGGAAAGGACACAGAGGAGATGGATAGTGATTTGAGAGGGAGGAGGAGACATGAGGAAAGGACACAGAGGAGATGGATAGTGATTTGAGAGGGAGGAGGAGACAGGAGGAAAGGACACAGAGGAGATGGATAGTGATTTGAGAGGGAGGAGGGGACAGGAGGAAAGGACACAGAGGAGATGGATAGTGATTTGAGAGGGAGGAGACAGGAGGAAAGGACACAGAGGAGATGGATAGTGATTTGAGAGGGAGGAGGAGACAGGAGGAAAGGACAGAGAGGAGATGGATAGTGATTTGAGAGGGAGGAGGAGAGAGGAGGAAAGGACACAGAGGAGATGGATAGTGATTTGAGAGGGAGGAGGAGACAGGAGGAAAGGACACAGAGGAGATGGATAGTGGTTTGAGAGGGAGGAGGAGACAGGAGGAAAGGACACAGAGGAGATGGATAGTGATTTGAGAGGGAGGAGGAGACAGGAGGAAAGGACACAGAGGAGATGGATAGTGATTTGAGAGGGAGGAGGAGACAGGAGGAAAGGACAGAGGAGATGGATAGTGGTTTGAGAGGGAGGAGGAGAGAGGAGGAAAGGACACAGAGGAGATGGATAGTGGTTTGAGAGGGAGGAAAGGACAGAGGAGATGGATAGTGATTTGAGAGGGAGGAGGGGACAGGAGGAAAGGACACAGAGGAGATGGATAGTGGTTTGAGAGGGAGGAGGAGACAGGAGGAAAGGACACAGAGGAGATGGATAGCGATTTGAGAGGGAGGAGGGGACAGGAGGAAAGGACAGAGGAGATGGATAGTGATTTGAGAGGGAGGAGGGGACAGGAGGAAAGGACACAGAGGAGATGGATAGTGGTTTGAGAGGGAGGAGGAAAGGACACAGAGGAGATGGATAGTGATTTGAGCGGGAGGACGAGACAGGAGGAAAGGACACAGGAGATGGATAGCGATTTGAGAGGGAGGAGGGGACAGGAGGAAAGGACACAGAGGAGATGGATAGTGATTTGAGAGGGAGGAGACAGGAGGAAAGGACACAGAGGAGATGGATAGTGATTTGAGAGGGAGGAGGAGACAGGAGGAAAGGACAGAGAGGAGATGGATAGTGATTTGAGAGGGAGGAGGAGAGAGGAGGAAAGGACACAGAGGAGATGGATAGTGATTTGAGAGGGAGGAGGAGACAGGAGGAAAGGACACAGAGGAGATGGATAGTGATTTGAGAGGGAGGAGGAGACAGGAGGAAAGGACAGAGGAGATGGATAGTGGTTTGAGAGGGAGGAGGAGAGAGGAGGAAAGGACACAGAGGAGATGGATAGTGGTTTGAGAGGGAGGAAAGGACAGAGGAGATGGATAGTGATTTGAGAGGGAGGAGGGGACAGGAGGAAAGGACACAGAGGAGATGGATAGTGGTTTGAGAGGGAGGAGGAGACAGGAGGAAAGGACACAGAGGAGATGGATAGCGATTTGAGAGGGAGGAGGAGACAGGAGGAAAGGACAGAGGAGATGGATAGTGATTTGAGAGGGAGGAGGGGACAGGAGGAAAGGACACAGAGGAGATGGATAGTGGTTTGAGAGGGAGGAGGAGACGGGAGGAAAGGACACAGAGGAGATGGATAGCGATTTGAGAGGGAGGAGGGGACAGGAGGAAAGGACAGAGGAGATGGATAGTGATTTGAGAGGGAGGAGGGGACAGGAGGAAAGGACACAGAGGAGATGGATAGTGGTTTGAGAGGGAGGAGGAAAGGACACAGAGGAGATGGATAGTGATTTGAGAGGGAGGACGAGACAGGAGGAAAGGACACAGGAGATGGATAGCGATTTGAGAGGGAGGAGGTGACAGGAGGAAAGGACACAGAGGAGATGGATAGCGATTTGAGAGGGTGGAGGAGACAGGAGGAAAGGACAGAGGAGATGGATAGCGATTTGAGAGGGAGGAGGAGACAGGAGGAAAGGACAGAGGAGATGGATAGTGAGTTGAGAGGGAGGAGGGGACAGGAGGAAAGGACACAGAGGAGATGGAGAGTGATTCGAGAGGGAGGAGGGGACAGGAGGAAAGGACACAGAGGAGATGGATAGTGATTTGAGAGGGAGGAGGAGACATGAGGAAAGGACACAGAGGAGATGGATAGTGATTTGAGAGGGAGGAGGAGACAGGAGGAAAGGACACAGAGGAGATGGATAGTGATTTGAGAGGGAGGAGGGGACAGGAGGAAAGGACACAGAGGAGATGGATAGTGATTTGAGAGGGAGGAGACAGGAGGAAAGGACACAGAGGAGATGGATAGTGATTTGAGAGGGAGGAGGAGACAGGAGGAAAGGACAGAGAGGAGATGGATAGTGATTTGAGAGGGAGGAGGAGAGAGGAGGAAAGGACAGAGGAGATGGATAGTGATTTGAGAGGGAGGAGGGGACAGGAGGAAAGGACACAGAGGAGATGGATAGTGATTTGAGAGGGAGGAGGGGACAGGAGGAAAGGACACAGAGGAGATGGATACTGATTTGAGAGGGAGGAGGAGACAGGAGGAAAGGACAGAGGAGATGGATAGTGAGTTGAGAGGGAGGAGGGGACAGGAGGAAAGGACACAGAGGAGATGGATAGTGATTTGAGAGGGAGGAGGGGACAGGAGGAAAGGACACAGAGGAGATGGATAGTGATTTGAGAGGGAGGAGGAGACAGGAGGAAAGGACACAGAGGAGATGGATAGTGATTTGAGAGGGAGGAGGAGACAGGAGGAAAGGACACAGAGGAGATGGATAGTGATTTGAGCGGGAGGAGGAGACAGGAGGAAAGGACAGAGGAGATGGATAGTGGTTTGAGAGGGAGGAGGAGAGAGGAGGAAAGGACACAGAGGAGATGGATAGTGGTTTGAGAGGGAGGAAAGGACAGAGGAGATGGATAGTGATTTGAGAGGGAGGAGGGGACAGGAGGAAAGGACACAGAGGAGATGGATAGTGGTTTGAGAGGGAGGAGGAGACGGGAGGAAAGGACACAGAGGAGATGGATAGCGATTTGAGAGGGAGGAGGGGACAGGAGGAAAGGACAGAGGAGATGGATAGTGGTTTGAGAGGGAGGAGGAAAGGACACAGAGGAGATGGATAGTGATTTGAGAGGGAGGACGAGACAGGAGGAAAGGACACAGGAGATGGATAGCGATTTGAGAGGGAGGAGGTGACAGGAGGAAAGGACACAGAGGAGATGGATAGCAATTTGAGAGGGTGGAGGAGACAGGAGGAAAGGACAGAGGAGATGGATAGCGATTTGAGAGGGAGGAGGAGACAGGAGGAAAGGACAGAGGAGATGGATAGTGAGTTGAGAGGGAGGAGGGGACAGGAGGAAAGGACACAGAGGAGATGGATAGTGATTTGAGAGGGAGGAGGGGACAGGAGGAAAGGACACAGAGGAGATAGATAGTGATTTGAGAGGGAGGAGGAGACATGAGGAAAGGACACAGAGGAGATGGATAGTGATTTGAGAGGGAGGAGGAGACAGGAGGAAAGGACACAGAGGAGATGGATAGTGATTTGAGAGGGAGGAGGGGACAGGAGGAAAGGACACAGAGGAGATGGATAGTGATTTGAGAGGGAGGAGACAGGAGGAAAGGACACAGAGGAGATGGATAGTGATTTGAGAGGGAGGAGGAGAGAGGAGGAAAGGACAGAGGAGATGGATAGTGATTTGAGAGGGAGGAGGGGACAGGAGGAAAGGACACAGAGGAGATGGATAGTGATTTGAGAGGGAGGAGGAGACAGGAGGAAAGGACACAGAGGAGATGGATAGTGATTTGAGAGGGAGGAGGGGACAGGAGGAAAGGACACAGAGGAGATGGATAGTGATTTGAGAGGGAGGAGGAGACAGGAGGAAAGGACAGAGAGGAGATGGATAGTGATTTGAGAGGGAGGAGGAGAGAGGAGGAAAGGACAGAGGAGATGGATAGTGATTTGAGAGGGAGGAGGGGACAGGAGGAAAGGACACAGAGGAGATGGATAGTGATTTGAGAGGGAGGAGGGGACAGGAGGAAAGGACACAGAGGAGATGGATAGTGATTTGAGAGGGAGGAGGAGACAGGAGGAAAGGACACAGAGGAGATGGATAGTGGTTTGAGAGGGAGGAGGAGACAGGAGGAAAGGACACAGAGGAGATGGATAGTGATTTGAGAGGGAGGAGGAGAGAGGAGGAAAGGACACAGAGGAGATGGATAGTGATTTGAGAGGGAGGAGGAGACAGGAGGAAAGGACACAGAGGAGATGGATAGTGATTTGAGAGGGAGGAGGAGACAGGAGGAAAGGACACAGAGGAGATGGATAGTGATTTGAGAGGGAGGAGGAGACAGGAGGAAAGGACAGAGGAGATGGGGATAGTGGTTTGAGAGGGAGGAGGAGAGAGGAGGAAAGGACACAGAGGAGATGGATAGTGGTTTGAGAGGGAGGAGGAGACAGGAGGAAAGGACACAGAGGAGATGGATAGTGATTTGAGAGGGAGGAGGAGACAGGAGGAAAGGACACAGAGGAGATGGATAGTGATTTGAGAGGGAGGAGGAGACAGGAGGAAAGGACAGAGGAGATGGGGATAGTGGTTTGAGAGGGAGGAGGAGAGAGGAGGAAAGGACACAGAGGAGATGGATAGTGGTTTGAGAGGGAGGAAAGGACAGAGGAGATGGATAGTGGTTTGAGAGGGAGGAGGAGACAGGAGGAAAGGACACAGAGGAGATGGATAGCGATTTGAGAGGGAGGAGGGGACAGGAGGAAAGGACAGAGGAGATGGATAGTGATTTGAGAGGGAGGAGGGGACAGGAGGAAAGGACACAGAGGAGATGGATAGTGGTTTGAGAGGGAGGAGGAAAGGACACAGAGGAGATGGATAGTGATTTGAGAGGGAGGACGAGACAGGAGGAAAGGACACAGGAGATGGATAGCGATTTGAGAGGGAGGAGGGGACAGGAGGAAAGGACACAGAGGAGATGGATAGTGGTTTGAGAGGGAGGAGGAGACAGGAGGAAAGGACACAGAGGAGATGGATAGCGATTTGAGAGGGTGGAGGAGACAGGAGGAAAGGACAGAGGAGATGGATAGCGATTTGAGAGGGAGGAGGAGACAGGAGGAAAGGACAGAGGAGATGGATAGTGAGTTGAGAGGGAGGAGGGGACAGGAGGAAAGGACACAGAGGAGATGGATACTGATTTGAGAGGGAGGAGGAGACAGGAGGAAAGGACACAGAGGAGATGGATAGTGATTTGAGAGGGAGGAGGAGACAGGAGGAAAGGACACAGAGGAGATGGATAGTGGTTTGAGAGGGAGGAGGAGACAGGAGGAAAGGACACAGAGGAGATGGATAGTGGTTTGAGAGGGAGGAGGGGACAGGAGGAAAGGACACAGAGGAGATGGATAGTGGTTTGAGAGGGAGGAGGAGACAGGAGGAAAGGACACAGAGGAGATGGATAGTGATTTGAGAGGGAGGAGGAGAGAGGAGGAAAGGACAGAGGAGATGGATAGTGATTTGAGAGGGAGGAGGAGACAGGAGGAAAGGACACAGAGGAGATGGATAGTGGTTTGAGAGGGAGGAGGAGACAGGAGGAAAGGACAGAGGAGATGGATAGTGGTTTGAGAGGGAGGAGGAGGCAGGAGGAAAGGACAGAGGAGATGGATAGTGGTTTGAGAGGGAGGAGGAGACAGGAGGAAAGGACAGAGGAGATGGATAGTGGTTTGAGAGGGAGGAGGAGACAGGAGGAAAGGACAGAGGAGATGGATAGTGGTTTGAGAGGGAGGAGGAGACAGGAGGAAAGGACACAGAGGAGATGGATAGTGATTTGAGAGGGAGGAGGAGACAGGAGGAAAGGACAGAGGAGATGGATAGTGATTTGAGAGGGAGGAGGAGACGGGAGGAAAGGACAGAGGAGATGGATAGTGATTTGAGAGGGAGGAGGAGACAGAGAGAAGCAAACAAGTTTCCTTTTTTTGTGTCTTTTTAAAAGGTCAATTCTTGCAGTTGGCTGGAATCTAAGTGTTTTCTCTTCCTCTTATTGAGGTCTGTCGTATATCACCCCCTTCTCACCATCCCTCTCCTTCCCATGGTTTCTGTTTGGTTTCTGCTCTGCTGGTCATGGTTAGGGTTAGCCATGTTGAATGGGATGCAGGTACCATGGTGTTTTAGTCTGGAGGTCAGGACCAGCGTTAATCCTCAACCTGAAGGTCACTATCAGAGGAAGGTGCCTCTGCCTTCTTTATTTCAGTCCCCTGTGATGGACTGTCCATGTCACCCCCTCCTCCCTCCCTGCTCGCTCTGCGGTGATACAGTTGTAAAGTGTAACCTTGGAGACAGGAGGTAATCATCCATCCCATAACTACCCTTTCAATGTCCCCCTCTTTCTCACCTCTCTCCTGCTCTCCTCCCTTCCTCCGGGGTGGCACGGACAGCTGTTTAGGTATTTCATCACGTTTACAGTATTTTTGCTAAATTATTCTCTCTCGCTTTCCTCCCTCTTTTCACTTTCCTCTGTCCTGTGGAAGGACGTTTGTTTTCCTGTGGGGGAAGAGGGTAATCGACTTCGAGAGAGGACTTATTGATTAGAAAGCATGGAGCAGGAGAGTGAGAGGAGACAGAGAACGTGAGTGAGAGAGAGAGGGAGAGAGAGGTGACAAGATGACACACCAAGCACATGACACATACAATGTACAAGCACAATATCTGATGACTGGACATAGAGGACAGTATATAAACACACACACCCCCACACACACACACTCCTAGAAAAAAAGCTAATATACTCCTAGAAAAAAAGGTGCGATCTAGAACTTAAAAGGGCTCTTTGGCTGTCCCCATATGAGAACCCTTTGAATAATTTTTTTGTTTGTTCCAGGTAGTACACTTTTGGGTTCCATGTAGAGCCCTTTTCACAAAAAGGGTTCTATGTGGAACGAAAACTAGTTCTCCTATGTTGACAGCCGAATAACCCTTTTGGAACCCTTTTTTCTGAGTGTACAAACACATTCATATATTCAGATCTCAACAAGCTGCATGTTTTCTACCCACATGCAGCTCCGACAGGTTCATATATTATAAATATCATTGTGACAGAACGTATACCAGTAAATGTAGAAAAGAGAACACATGACATGCGATATCTATAGGAGTTTATCAAGGGACCATATTTCACGCACAGCTATGCATGAAGAGACGTCTTTTATGTGAAGGCAGACATATGTTCACAGTTTGCACTCCACGCCACACAGCCAGAGTCAACATAACACAACACTACCAGCCAACGCGTGTGTGACTGTGACTGTGGGGTAAAGAGTCCTTGAAAGTAGGTGGCAGGAAGAGTTGTACGGACTGTTGACTTTCATCACAGTATGACAGAACACACGGCTTCAGCACAGACCCCAGTGACACTGACAGCTACTCATCCACACGTCTGTTTCCATGGCTCCCCAAATCCTGAAGCCGTGTGACAGGCAGGGCTCTGACTGAGGAGACCACGGAGGAGTGTTGCAGACAGAGGATTTGACACTGTTGTTATCTGTGTGATAGGATAATTATCTCTCATATTCAGCATTCCAGACTAGAACAGAGAACAACTGGTAAACATCCGAACACACACACCCGGCTATGAACACATTAATATCTACACTAGACAGGCAATCGACAAACGGCTTGTCGCACGCCCTGTAGAATTATGGGTACCGGCGCACACAGATTTCCTATACATTAGTGATGATTGACATGGATGAGATGACTTATTGGCTAGATCAACGTAGATACAGCACAAACAAACACACAAATGGTGAATTGACAGTGAGTGGATTGCTGCACACAGTGTAATTTACTGTGGTGATTGACATGCAGATACAGTATACAGTGTGGCTGGGCTGCATTATGTACTGTATGTACTGAGGGTAGGCAATCTCTCTGTACACAGCAGATCAAAAGGTTCAGTGTCAACTGGTTGAAAGAGTGGCACCAGTGAGTGACTTGGGGCTGTGGAACCATGGTGAGGTGGAGGTGGAGAGGTGAACCTCTAATCAATACCTTCAATCCATCGATTAACTGCAGAGTAATGACAGGCAGCAGACAATGTGGTCCTGGAAGACTGTGTGTGTGTGTCCATACGTCCGCACGTGTGTGCATGTGTGTGTGCCTGAGTGTGAGAGAACAGCAGGTAGGCTATCTAACTACAGGACGTAAAGCCACTAGTGGAGCCTGCAGCAGTGGACACCTGTGTGAAGCATCCTGAGAGACTGGCTCTTATTTACTTCACTCCACTACCTGGTGTATTGAGTCAGCCTCAGCCCTCTTAGACAGGCTCTGCTGCAGCTGGCTGCCTGTATACCTGCCTTCCTGGCTGTGTGCCTGTAAACCTGCCTGGCAGTGTGCCTGTAAACATGCCTGGCTGGCTGCCTGTAAACCTGAATGCCTGTATACCTGCCTGCCTGTAAACCTGGCTGTCTGTATACCAGCCTGCCTTCATACATGCCTGCCTGGCTCCCTACCTGTATACCTGCCTGCCTGCTTGACTGGCTGCCTGCCTGTATACCTGCCTGCCTGGCTGATTGCCTGTATACTTGACTGCCTGCCTGTATACCTGCCTGGATGGATGGCTGTATACCTGCCTGCCTGGCTGTCTGCTCCCGCAGGCCCAGGGGCCTCTGCTGCTACTGGTGTGTGATATGCTATGCTTGCCCTGCTAGCATTAACGCATTAGCATCACTGTTTACGCCCCCTGAGGTCACACACACACACACGCCTGTTTACTCCTGGACTGGTGGTGTAATGAGATGGCGTTATGTATAGTGGGATGGGACAGTTTCACCATCAGAATGATAATGACTCCTAGGGATGTTGATGGATTCTGTCTATATTTGTATTAACCAAGGAACCAATATCACTTCTCCACGTTGCCCTGGATACAGAAGTCTGCTAAATGACCCAATAATGATAACAATGACAGCACTATTTAAAGATTGGCTTTTAAAACCACAGGGAGGGGGACACAGTGAGATGAAGAGAGTAATGAGGATACAAAGAGGTGGAAAGAAGGAATGAGAGAGAGAGAGAGAGAGAGAGAAGGGGGGAATACACAATCAATGATCAGTGAAGTAGCATTAGCATTGTTCACACATCCCCAGCCTCGTCTCCCCTCCCCCTTCCTCTTGCGGCCTCTCTTCTTGCTTGCTGCAGCGTTACCATGGTGACCGAGAAATGTGGGAATACCTCTGTCCTACAGAGAGAAGGAGAGGTAGAGAGACAGTGAGAGAGAGAAAGAAGTGGAAGCAGGGAGAGGTATAGTGAGACAGAGAAAAGAGAGAGAGTGAGGGAGGAAGATGCAAAGAGCATGGGGAACGAAAGCAGACGTGCTGACTGACTGAGTAGACATTAAAGGCCTTGTTCTGTACTTAGAGGAGCTGTTAAAGCATGGAACATCATGATTGTACACCCTCACATCACACACACACACACCCTCACATCTCACACACACCTCTGCTGTGAGGCCACTGTTACTATGACAACCTGTGGCCTAAAATAGTCCACTCTAACCCCCTTTGCTTCCATAGCGTGCCTTGTTTTTGTTATTCTCTTCCTTGTTATCTGAAACTCCCACCCCACCTCCGCCCTTTCCCCTACGCCCACACCCTCAACCCGGTGAAGTGACTGTTGTATTCATAGGGGCTCAGTCTGTCTGAGGGTCTGAAGTACCCCTCTCTCTTTCCCCCTTGTTGCCATCCTCTCCTCTACCCATCTCTCACCTTCCTGCCATCTCCCTGCAAAGATTGAGTTGAAATTCATTTTATTGGCAGCTTGTGTTTCCATGGAAACATCTTGAAACCATGGCAACTATTTGAATTGAGCCAAACGCTCTTTCAAAACTGCTGCATTCATCCCCCTCTCTCTACCTCCTTTTCTCCCATCCTCCCTCCCTCTCTCCCTCCCCCCTCTCTCTCGCTCCCTCCATATCGGCACTGTGTTGCTATTTCATCCAGTCAACTAGTGTGTGTGTGTGTGTATGTGTGTGTGTGTGTGTTTGTGTAAGCGTGTGCAAGAAATCGTCAAGTGACGGTTGTGTGTTGGTGAGCATGTGCAAATGTCTCCAGGAGTGTTAGTGAGCATGTAAGCCGGTTTGCATAAGTGTGCGAGTATATGCCTTCTGCTGTCTACCTGCCATGTGAGCTAAGCATGATTATGTTTGTGTTCCCAATCCTCCCCTCCTTTCTCCCTGCACCTTGACTCTTCTCAAGTGTTACGCAAGAACATACTGACCTGTCTGTCTGTCTGTCTAACTCCTCCCCCTGGGCTCCTGCCTCTCACCCTGGCGTATAGCATGCAGTCTCTCTCTATCACGTGAACAGTGAACAGTGCTGCTGCTGCACTTCCTATGTGAAGCTGAGCAACGTGGATCCATCCAGACCTGCCTGCCTGAGCAGCCCTCTCCTGGCTACAGGTGGGATTGCCACAGAGCACACAACGGACCAACACCATGGACCAATGACCAGAGAGAAAGAGCGAGAGAGAGAGAGAGAAAAAAGCCAAATCATACCCATAATCCATTGTAAACCATATGTGTTGGAGACCAGATGGTTTATGTCAGAGCCAAGTGATGCTCACTTACTATATCCAGATAGCACTTAAAGTATACAGGCGTTTTAGGCCAAATGGCTCTCACCACAGGGTTCACCCAGTCAAACATATTTAGTACCTCATTTACTGGGCCTAATAGATGGGAGGTGGGATAGTGTAGCACTGGGAATGGATGGCCAGGGCCAGGATACAGCCAGCTCATAATGGTTACATATGGCTAATTGCTTTGAGGAGGCTCTTCAACAGTAATACTTTGTAGTTTCTAAAACCATGCAATCCTGAGTAAGTCTCTGCATAGCTTGATCCCATGACTACCGCTGCAGAGTTAGCGTCTAGCAACCATCAAAGAGTTTTTTTTTTTCAGTTTGGTTGATGTAAGAGGAGTTTCTTTCATATTAGGGCTTTGATTGTGACGGTGAAACTAGCAATGTAAAAAGATGTCTCCTACAGAAGAAGAACACAGATACAGACAATGCTCTCTGTGACTTGACTTCAAAAGCCCCAAAAAAAGACCAGCTGTCAAAAGTGTGAAATCTAATCTGGCCTACTTCAGATTCGTTGGATATAATGGATATCTTACTGCTGCTAAGACGCTTTAGCAGGCTGTGATTTTATCTCCTGGATCTGATTGTAAGACCCTGATTATACACGCATGGGGAACCTAATAACACTACTAATGACATCACTCTCTTTACTCACAGTCTAAAATGTACAGATAAAAAACATGTAATAATTTGAGAGGAAGAGAAGTGGGGAGAAATAGAGAAGGGGGAGAGAGAAATAGAGGGGGAATATCCCTGTGCTCCCCCCAACCTTTTCATTTTCAAACGTTTGTTCTTTTCTCTCCCGCTCTGTCTTAAAATAAAAGCATTTCCATTCCCCCACAGCCAGTAAAGTGTAATTAGCGTAATTGTTTTAATGAAAAGGCCTCTGGGCGTTTTCCTTCTGCCAGTCTGTGATAGCAGATGAGTTCACTCACCTAAAACGCAAGTGTCCCCAAGAAAAAACACCAATCAGAAACCGAATAAAAAGCACATCAGTTTTTACTGTTCATCAAATAACACGAATAGAAATGCAGTGAGAATATGAATCATTAGTAAAGTACCCCAGTAATACTACATATAACATAACACAGTAATAAACATACTGCAGATGAAAGCACTTTATTCACAAGGCAATTCCCCAAAGACCTGCTCAGGATTTATACGGTGAGAGAGAGAAAAAAATTACCAAGCCTTGAAATGAATAAAAGGTATATTCAGTTATCTGGGTCTTTGAAGATGGGCAGAGAGTAAGCAAATGGAATTGAGCACACAGAGTTTTCCTAGTGCTACGGGGCCCATGAGAACAAGCCCTATCTCCCAAAGTGCAGAGATTAGTAGGTGGTTCAACCAGCTTCCTGGACTCTGGGGAGGGGAGTGAGTGGGTTGGGCCGCAGTAATGAGAGAGATGATTGATACAGGCTGAAGCACAACCATGGCCATGAAGAGACTGAGTTTTACATTCAAGGATCTGGAAGTCAGGCAGGGACTTTATGAGGAGGAGCCGTTTTGGGATAGAGAAGAACGGGGGATGATATCATGAGGAAACTCATGCTCACAGAGACACACACAGATGCACAACAAATACACACAGACAGACGGGGACACACACACGCAGTGGCTTCATGCCCATAGGGGGCACAAAGGCATGTGCCCCCTCAGATTTGTCCTGTTTTAAACATTTTCAGGTTGAAAGGGCTCTATTCAGTCAGATCCGCTTTAGCCGACATCCACAGTGGTTGTTTTGGTGGTGTCAGAGGTGGATCTGCGTTAGAACTGTCAAATCCACAAGCGGCTCCTGGAATTAAACCTAAAGTGGACATTGCCAGTGGCCGCACAGAGAAATCCCATGCAGCACTGTTTACAAGTTTGAACACTGAAATGTGAGATGTAATTTACACCTTGATTACGATAGAAATCCTCATTATTTTGTATACTTTTTTTCAATTTCAGGGTAACTTTCTATGTAGCATACACTTTCTCATTCAGAACTTCTAATGCTAGTGGGGCGGGTGTGGCTCACTGGTGTAATGCAGTTCCTCTGGACCCCTGCAAGGTCAGTGATTTGACGGCTCCAACGTTGTTCCGACACCGCCAAAACATCCTCTATGTGGGTGTCTGCTATCACTGGTTAACGCTAAATTCATTACTAAACGTAAGTCCACATTTTATCATCATTTCAAGCATAGTGATGGCTGCATCATGTTATACAGTGGGGCAAAAAAGTATTTAGTCAGCCACCAATTGTGCAAGTTCCGCCACTTAAAAAGATGAGAGAGGCCTGTAGTTTTCATCATAGGTACACTTCAACTATGACAGACAAAATGAGGGGAAAAAATCCTGAAAATCACATTGTAGGATTTTTAATGAATTTATTTGCAAAAAAAGGTTGTGGACAGGTGTCTTTTATACTGATAACAAGTTCAAACAGGTGCCATTAATACAGGTAACGAGTGGAGGACAGAGGAGCCTCTTAAAGAAGAAGTTACAGGTCTGTGAGAGACAGAAATCTTGCTTGTTTGTAGGTGACCAATAACCTAAAATGCATTTGCAAACATTTCTAAAAACATGTTTTCACTTTGTCATTATGATGTGTACATTGTGGAAGAAAAAAAAAAATTTAATCAATTTTGAATTCAGGCTGTAACACAACACAATGTGGAATATATCAGGGGGTATGAATGCATTCTGAAGGCACTGTACCAGTGTGGCAACTCCTAAGGCATGAAAGTTCGTAAAGTATCAATGCGCATCATTAATTAAAATGACAATTGAATAGGTAAAGAGGTATGTTTAGATAACCTATGCAGAAAAAATAGGCATAATGATTATGGCTCTAGATTGCTGTGTCAGTTGTTTGAAAAATGCTACATTCTCCAACTTGTCCAAGTATAAACACAAAGTTGTCCTTTCCAGTCACACCAGCGTGATGTAGTTATTGTGATCTATCCTTCCCTCTGCTCTCTCTCTTTAATCAATGAATACATTGACACAGGGAATAAGTCACCCTGATATGGAATAAGTCACCCTGATATGGAATAAGTCACACTGATATGGAATAAGTCACACTGATATTCAGTAGAGCATACTGTAACAACAACAACAAAAAGAAACATGAGACTGTATTGGAGGATGAGTGTGTTTTAAATTCTATTTCAACAACGGGGAGGCAGGTAGCCTAGTGGTAAGAGCCTTGGCCTAGTAACCAAAAGGTTGCCTGATCGAACCCCTGAGATGACAAGGTGAGAATCTGTCGTTCTGCCCCAGAACAAGGCAGTCAACCCACTGTTCCTAGACCGTCATTGAAAATAAGAATTTGTTCTTAACTGACCTGCCTAGTTAAAAAAATAAAAAAAGCTTAGTCTCACTGCAGAATTAGACGGTCATCTACATCACATTCAAAGTGTTTTTGTTGCTCCTGCTTCTCTATGTTCCATTTCCCCAAACATCTCATTTTGAAGTTAAGTTTAGGCACTCATTCCGAATTGTTAAGGTAAGGGTTAAGATTTTGGAAAGGTTAAAACGTCAAAAAAAAAAAGCCAGTGTCCACGACTGGGATCGAACACGCAACCTTCTGACCCAAGATTACTTGATGGTAATAGCGCTCACTGTTACCGCTAGTGGCCCGGCTTTGACGGCATTTCCCGATGTCCTCAGGACATGGATAGACCTACAACCTCGCTGTTTTTTTTTTCAGTCTTGCATCTTGTTTTGAGCTATTGGTTATGAATGTATGCTTGTGTGCTCGTGTGAATGCACATGTACTGTACCAGTCAAAAGTTTGGACACACCTACTCATTCAAGGGTTTTTCTTTATTTGTACTATTTTCTACATTGTAGAATAATAGTGAAGACATCAACACTATGAAATAACACATATGGAATAATGTATTAACCAAAAAAGTGTTAAATAAATCAAAATAGATTTTATATTTGAGATTCTTCAAAGTTGCCTTGATGACAGCTTTGCACACTCTTGGCATTCTCTCAACCAGCTTCCTGAGGTAGTCACCTGTAATGGATTTCAATTAACAGGTGTGCCTTGTTAAAAGTTAATTTGTGGAATTTCTTTCCTTCTTAATGTGTTTGAGCCAATCAGTTGTGTTGTGACAAGGTAAGGGTGGTATACAGAATTTAGCCCTATTTGGTAAAAGACCAAGTCCATATTATGGCAAGAACAGCTTAAATAAGCAAAGAGAAATGACAGCACATCATTACTTTAAGACATGAAGGTCAGTCAGTCCGGAAAATTTAAAGAACTTTGAAAGTTTCTTCAAATGCAGTCGCACCATCAAACGCTGTGATGAAACTGGCTCTCATGAGGACCGGCACAGGAATGGAAGAACCAGAGTTACCTCTGCTGCAGAGGATAAGTTCATTAAAGTTAATCACCATCCTCAGAAATTATAGCCCAAATAAATGCTTCACAGAGTTTAAGTAACAGACACATCTCAACATCAACTGTTCAGAGGAGACTGTGTGAATCAGGCCTTCATGGTTGAATTGCTGCAAAGAAACCACTACTAAAGGACACCAATAAGAAGAAGAGACTTGCTTGGGCCAAGAAACACAAGCAATTGACATTAGACTGGTGGAAATCTGTCCTTTCATCTGATGAGTCCAAATTTGAGATTTGTGGCTCCAACCGCCGTGTCTGTGAGATGCAGAGTAGGTGAACAGATGATCTTCGCATGTGTGGTTCCTACCATGAAGCATGGAAGAGGAGGTGTGATGGTGCTTTGCTGGTGACTGTGATTTATTTAGAATTCAAGGCAAACTTAACCAGCATGGCTACCATAGCATTCTGCAGCGATATGCCATCCCATCTGGTTTGCGCTCAGTGGGACTATCATTTGTTTTTCAACAGGACAATGACCCAAAACACACCTCCAGGCTACTTGACCAAGAAGGAGAGTGATGGAGTGCTGCATCAGATGACCTGGACTCCACAATCACCCGACCTCAACCCAATTGAGATAGTTTGGGATGAGTTGGGCCGCAGAGCAAAGAAAAAGGCGGCAACAATTGATCAGCATATGGGGTAACTCCTTGAAGACAGTTGGAAAAGCATTCCAGGTGAAGCTAGTTGAGAGAATGCCAAGAGTGTGTATAGCTGTCATCAAGGCAAAGGGTGGCTACCTTGAAGAATCTCAAATATAAAATATATTTAGATTTTTTTAACACTTTTGGTTAATAAATGATTCCATGTGTGTTATTTCATAGTGTTGATGTCTTCACTATTATTCTACAATGTAGGTGTGTCCAAACTTTTGACTGGTACTGTATGTGCACGCGTGTGTGTGTATTTTAGCAACTGAACATGGATTGTGTTAGAGTATCTATGCTGTAATTGGTAAGAGAGAGTGGACTATGTATAAGTGGATGAGCTGTACTGTATGATGTTCCTGTGTTTCCTCCTCTGTGTCTCATTTGGTTCTTATACTGTAATTACACGGTGGAGACTCGCTCCCTCCCCTGCTTCTTCTCTCCCTCCCCTCTCCCTCTCTCTCGCTTTCTCTTTCTCTCTCCCCTTCCAACTCTGTGATTGCATGTATAATTAGTGGCATAATTATAGTTCTCTCCATCTCACTGTTTCAGGAGCTCTGTCTCTTCTGAACACCTCTCTGTTTCACCCCCCTCCCATCTCGCTCTCTCTCTCTCCCTTGGTTAGTCTGTCTGTCACTCTCTCTGTAGATGTCTCTCTGTCTCTAGCTGTGTGAGAAGGAGCTGTGCTAATATTGGGATGATGATAGAGATTCTGGTCTACTCCTGGGCTGCAGTGGCCTGGTTTCATCATTAATTATTCATTACTAATTCAGGAATCTCAAACTTTAAAAGCCTTGAGGTGTGTCACTGTGAGAAGCAAAACAAAATGCATTATTTCTCTTCAAAGCCACTTTTTCCCCCGAACTCACAAAAAAACACAATGTGTGTGTGTGAGAGAAAGAGAGAGGGGGGATGGGGGTGTAGGTTCCCCATGTATTAAAATTATTTAATTTTTTAAATATTGAAAATATGTGAAAGTTGCAAATGTTGTCCCAGCAGGTACAATTAGTTTGATTGCTTAGCAACAGAGAGTGACATCAGAGAGTGTGAAAGGGTGAGAAAGCTCAGATGGAGCATTGGTTCCATGTTACATCTCCTTTGTTTGTAGTGTTCACAAGTAGTTGTTTCCCTAAACTTTTCAGATCACATTATCATAGCTGCTCTGTGCTTTAAATCGGAAACACTTAAAACGCTGATTTCATAAATAGAAACATTTAAAAAACACTTCGATGGAGCATACAGTGGAGCTAGTTCTAAAGTTAAATGTTTTTTGCTCTACTGTAAACCAAGCTACTACAAAACAACCATGTCCTACTTAACAAAGCCACAGGGTTTCCCTCTGCCTTTACAAGTTCAACTAATGACGTGTGCAAACTTCATTATTTTCACTTTTGACCAACATGAAACCAATGGCAAAACATTTGAGTTCTTTCACTTTCAATATGGACCCTTATGTCGGCCACACCTAAGTACAGCGGTCTATATAAAGTGTAGGCCGTCAATAATGTACTGTATCTTCTTTAGAAAAAATACATTGCTATAAGGAGTCTATGAAAGCTTGGCCTGATGCTATGGTTGATAAAGTAGTTAATGACCTGTCAATCTAAGGATCCTGTATGGGCTGGTCAGTGTTAGGGTCCCTCAGTGGTTGAGCCACTATACTCTCACTCCCTCTAGAGGTAACACATAGGCCTACAGGCTACAGTCAGTCAGTCAGTCCAATGGCCAACTAAGCCCTGAAGTCGCAGCGAAAGCATATTAAACATAAAGAGGCCCAGAGACATGACTCTGGATAGTCCTAGTCCTCACAACTCAGCCCACTTGATAAAATTCTCTCAGCGCTATCTCCACTTTAATCTTTTGTAAATCTTGCGTTGTCAGACCGATGAATAGCGGGCTCCACCAGGGGCCTGGTTGGTTGGGGCTGCAGCGCACCGTACAAGGCTTTAATTTAGTGTGCAAGGCGCGCGCGGCGGTCTTTCCCAACGGAGACGGTGCTGTGTTTGTTTTGCGGGTGTTTAAATTAGCGGTAATTCGTTTGCTCAGTAATGACGTGGGAGAGCTAATTAGGGCAGTGTTGATGGGTGCTTTAATTAGTCTCAAGTGTGTTATGCTAATGAGACCCTAATTCGTGTGTGTATGAGTGAGTGTGTATATGTGTGAGTATGAGTTTGGTTGTAAGTAAGTAGTAATTCTTAAGATATATGATGCTGGACACGAATGGTTGAGTAGTGATCTACTTCACTCAGCCTGTGTATCCAGCTAAGTGCTAAGAGGCTTTGGTCTGAGAGCCTCTTCCCTCCACTCCCCATACCTATTACCTACCGCACTTCCCACTCCCCATACCTATTACCTACCGCACTCCCCACACCTATTACCTACCGCACTCCCCACACCTATTACCTACCGCACTCCCCACTCCCCATACCTATTACCTACCGCACTCCCCATACCTATTATCTACCCTACCCCCCAATTCACATACCTACCCTCCACTCCCCATACCTATTACCTACCCTACCCACCACTCCCCATACCTATTACCTATCCTACCCCCCACTCCCCATACCTATTACCTACCTAACCTATCCTCCACTCACAATACCTATTACCAACTCTACCCTCCACTCACCATACCAATTACCTACCCTACTATCCCAATACATATGACCTACCCTCCACTCCCCATACCTATTACCTACCCCCCACTCCCCAAACCTATCCTACCATACCCTCCACTCCCAATACCTATTACCTACCCTCCACTCTCCATACCTATCACTTACCCTCCACTCCCCACACCTATTACCTACTCTACCCTCCACTCCCCATATCAATTACCTACCCTCCACTCCCCATACCAATTACCTACCCCCCACTCCCCATATCAATTACCTACCCTCCACTCCCCATACCAATTACCTACCCTCCACTCCCCATATCAATTACCTACCCTCCACTCCCCATACCAATTACCTACCCCCCACTCCCCAAACCTATCCTACCATACCCTCCACTCCCAATACCTATTACCTACCCTCCACTCTCCATACCTAACCCTAACCCTCCACTCCCCATACCAATTACCTACCCTCCACTCCCCATACCAATTACCTACCCTCCACTCCCCATATCAATTACCTACCCTCCACTCCCCATACCAATTACCTACCCCCCACTCCCCAAACCTATCCTACCATACCCTCCACTCCCAATACCTATTACCTACCCTCCACTCTCCATACCTAACCCTAACCCTCCACTCCCCATACCAATTACTTACCCTCCACTCCCCATACCATTTACCTACTCTACCCTCCACTCCCCATACCTATTACCTACCCTCCACTCCCCATACCCTACCCTCCACTCCCCATACCTACCCTCCACATATCCAATACCTACCCTCCACATATCCAATACCTACCCTCCACATACAATTACCTACCCTACCCTCCACTCCCACACCTATTACCTACCCTACCCCACACCTATTACCCACACCTCCACTCCACTCCCCATATCTATTACCTAACCTCCACTCCCCATACACATTACCTACCCACACCTCCACTCCACTCCACTCCCCATACCTATTACCCCCCCCCCCCATAACCTACCCTACCCGCCACTCCCACACCTATTACCTACCCTCCACTCCCACTCCCCATACCTACCCTCCACTCCCACTCCCCATACCTATTACCTACCCTACCCTCCACTCCACATACCTACCCTCCACTCCACTCCCCATTCTCATGACCTACCCTCTACTCCCCATACCCACCCTACCCTCCACTCCCCATACCTATCCTACCCTCCACTCCCCATACCTATTACCTACCCTTCACTCACACTACCCATACCTATTACCTACCCCCACACCTATTACCTACCCTCCACTCCACTCCCCATTCCCTCCACTCCCCATACCCATTACCTACCCACACCTCCACTCCACTCCCCATATCTATTACCTAACCTCCACTCCCCATACACATTACCTACCCACACCTCCACTCCACTCCACTCCCCATACCTATTACCTCCCCTCCCCATAACCTACCCTACCCGCCACTCCCACACCTATTACCTACCCTCCACTCCCACTCTCCATACCTACCCTCCACTCCCACTTCCCATACCTATTACTTACCCTACCCTCCGCTCCACTCCCCATACCTACCCTCCACTCCACTCCCCATACCTACCCTCCACTCCCACTCCCCATACCTATTACTTACCCTACCCTCCACTCCACATACTCATGACCTACCCTCTACTCCCCATACCCACCCTACCCTCCACTCCCCATACCTATCCTACCCTCCACTCCCCATACCTATAACCTACCCTACCCCCCACACCTATTACCTACCCTCCACTCCCACTCCCCATACCCATTACCTACCCTCCACTCCCCATACCTATTACCTACCCTCCACTCCCCATACCTATTACCTAACCTCCACTCCCACTCCCCATACCCATTACCTACCCTCCACTCCCCATACCTATTACCTACCTTCCACTCCCCATACCTATTACCTACCCTCCACTCCCACTCCCCATACCCATTACCTACCCTCCACTCCCCATACCTATTACCTACACTCCACTCCCCATACCTATTACCTACCCTCCACTCTCCATACCCATTACCTACCCTCCACTCCCCATACCCATTACCTACCCTCCACTCCCCATACCCATTACCTACCCTCCACTCCCCATACCCATTACCTACTCTCCACTCCCACTCCCCATACCCATTACCTACCCTACCCTCCACTCCCCATACCCATTACCTACACTCCACTCCCCATACCCATTACCTACCCTCCACTCCCCATACCCATTACCTACCCTCCACTCCACATACCTATTACCTACCCTCCACTCCCCATACACATTACCTACTCTCCACTCCCACTCCCCATACCCATTACCTACCCTACCCTCCACTCCCCATACCCATTACCTACACTCCACTCCCCATACCCATTACCTACCCTCCACTCCCCATACCCATTACCTACCCTCCACTCCCCATACCTAATGCAACCAATATGATGGAAGGTAGGTGCACACACACACACACACACACACACACACACACACACCAATGCTTTCACTAGCAGAATTACAATCATAAATTCCACCAGCCGTGATAAACCCGCCCGGGACCTCACACACAACACTGACAATGCTTTGGTAAATGACTGTTTTATGTGTGTTGCACTGACAGGTTCATGTCACAGATAAGAAGAATCCATCTCTGAGCTGTAATATTCAGCCATTATTAAGGTACTCTATTACTACTCTCAATTAGCTTGTCTCAATGTAGTGATCTGTTATTATCATAATTCATTCAGTTATTACCGATATGGTATTTGACATGCCACTGGTGAGGATGTGAGAACGAGAGAGATAGAGAGAGGAAGAAAGAGAGAGAGAGGGAGATAGAGCATATTTAGAAAACATCACCAGTTTTTTATTCTAATCATATTTATTCACGTCTATCCTGTTATACATAATCCATTATGATTCATGCAGAACTGTATCCTCTGGTGTTTCTATCGGTCACTGTCGCTCATTTCTTCTCCTCGTCTCCTTCTTTCTTCTCCTTTAAGACTGGGGAGGGCAGAGAGAGAAACTCACCATGAAAGAGAGGCTAGAGGGGGAATTTATCCTACTTTAATCTCCCTCCTATATATATATATATATATATATATATATATATATATATATATATATATATATATAAAAGCAACAAAGTGTTGGTCCCATTTCTGTTATTACTCTTAAATGTTGTGCACAAATTTGTTTACATCCCTGTTAGTGAGCATTTCTGTTATTACTCTTAAATGTTGTGCACAAATTTGTTTACATCCCTGTTAGTGAGAATTTCTGTAACAGGCCCTTTTGTGGGGAAAAACCTAGCTCCCAAGTGGGTGGGCCTATGCCCTTCCAGTCCCACCCATGGCTGTACCCCTGCCCAATCATGTGAAATCCATAGATTAGGGCCTTATGAATTTATATAAATTGACTGATTTCCTTCTATGAAGTGTAACTTTGTAAATTGTTGTGTTTATATTTTTGTTCAGTATAATATGATGATTTGTATTCTGTACAACTGCCTGAATCATACACTCACAATCTCTACATTTAATCTTGTTAGGGAAAATTACACACTATCAGAGTGTTCCCAACAAGCGATAATCATAAGTCATAGATTGTGAATCCATGACCAGCTTTGTAATAATGGGTTTACCGGATGATAACTGATGATTAGTTAGACAACTATTGACTGCCAATAAAAGTCTGTCTCATGCTGAGTATGATAGGAGTTGAAGTGTGTGTGTGTGTGTGTTTGTGCATGTCTATGTGTGAATGCGTGACAGTGTGTGTGTGTGTGTGTGTGAGCCAGTACCTCGGACTTCCAGCCTGCACTCCACCTCGTCCTCCCCCAGGTCGTTGATGGCCTTACAGGAGTACTTGCCCCCGTCAAACTGGCCAGGCTTCCTGATGTTCAGGGTCAACACCCCCTGGTTGTTCTGCATCAAGAATTTTGGATCCTCCCCAATGATCATCTTGTTCTTCATCCACACTATCTTAGCCTGAGGAGAGGATGGGAGAGGGGGGGTTAAGAGAGGAGGGAGGGACTTTAATTTTAATTGGGGAAACATTTGGCCTTGAAATATACATCACCAACTCACTAGGCAATTTTCCAATGACCCCGGTTTATTCGACAAAAGCAATATCAAAGTAACATGTGTAATGGAAAGGCAGATATAGGAGACATTTTCTGAAGAACGATAACAGGTTTATCGATTCAACAAGGGTGGATTTTAGTCATTTTTCTTTACTTGTGAAAAAAAGATGGAAATTATGTTTTTCAGAATAAATTATGATTGCCTAATCATTTAAGGTACCCGGGGCACGTGATGTCACCGAGTAACTATAAAGCTCCACTCCACATTTAATTCTATGCTTACAATATACATTTTTCCAACTACACTGAACAAAAATATAAACACAACATGTACAGTGTTGGTCCCATATTTCATGATCTGAAATAAAAGATCCCATACGTTCCATACGCACAAAAAGGTTATTCCGCTCCAATTTTGTGCACAGATTTGTTTACATCCCTGTTAGTGAGCATTTCTGCCAAGATAATCCATCCACCTGACAGGTGGCATATCAAGAAGCTGATTAAACAGAAAGATCATTACACAGGTGTACCTTTTGCTGGGGACAATAAAAGGCCACCCTAAAATGTGAAGTTTTGTCACAACACAATGGCCACAGATGTCTCAAGTTTTGAGGGAGTGTGCAATTGGCATGCTGACTGCAGGAGTGTCCACCAGAGCTGTTGCCAGAGAATTTAATGTTCATTTCTCTACCAAAGTCGTTTTAGACTAGCCCAGGACCTCCATATCTGGCTTCTTCACCTGTGGGTGTCACGCCTGCTCCCGCTCCACCTCCCTGGCCCTCGAGGGCGCCAGGCTACCCGTCATCCTACACACCTGTTACCAACATGCTGCGCTCATTGGACTCTTTGTAATCACTTTGTTGATTACCTCCTGTATATCTGTCTGTTCCTTGGTTGTATTCCCTTTGTCCGCATTATTCCGTATTGTGTTTGTCATATGTCCTTGTTTACCCGTGGGCTGATGCTGTTCCTGTCGTGTTCTATATCTGTTCCTGAATAAATGTTTGACTCCCAGTACCTGCTTCTCATCTCCGGCATCAGGTCCTTGCAGTGGGATTGTCTGAAACCAGCCACCCGGGCAGCTGATGAAACTGTGGGTTTGCACAATCAAATTTCTCCACAAACTGTCAGAAACCGTCTCAGGGAAGCTCATCTGCGTGCTCGTCGTCTTCACCAGGGTCTTGACTTGACTGCAGTTCGGCATCGTAACCGACATCAGTGGGCAAATGCTCACCTTCGATGGCCACTGGCACGCTGGAGAAGTGTGCTCTTCACGGATTATTCCCGGTTTCAGCATGATAATGCACAGCCCCATGTCGCAAGGAACTGTACACAATTCCTGGAAGTTATTCCATTGCCTGCATACTCACCAGACATGTCACACATTGAGCATATTTGGGATGCTCTGGATCGACGTGTACAACAGTGTGTTCCAGTTCCCGACAATAACCAGCAACTTCACACAGCCATTGAAGAGGATTGGGACAACATTCCACAAGCCACAATCAACAGCCGGATCAACTCTATGTGAAGGAGATGTGTTGCGCTGCATGAGTCAAATGGTGGTCACACCAGATAGTGACTGGTTTTCTGATCCACGCCCCTATTTTTTTTTAAAAGGTATATGTGACCAACAGATGCATATCTGTATTCCTAGTCATGTGAAATCCATAGATTAGGGCCTAATGAATTCATTTCAACTTGACTGATTTCCTTGTATGAACTGTAACTCAGTAAAATCTTAAATTGTTGCATGTTGAGTTTATATTTTTGTTCAGTGTACAAAAATAAAGTTTCTTTGCAGTACATGGATTGTCCTGATTTTCAGGAATGCCTGCATTGCAGTGCTAGAGGCGTCACTACAGACCCTGGTTCAATTCCAGGCTGTATCACAACCGGCTGTGTATCACAACCGGCCTGAGACATGAAACAGATAGGTGGGAGGGGATACAGGTTGGTGCCAATTTATTCATGTAAAATGTGACTAAATGGTAATGGAAACACTTCAACCACTACATTTGTATTTTAGGTGTGACATCATTACGTCCAGCTGTTTTTATCGACACAAGATCGTTACATGGACACGCACCCTAGCAGGCAATTGTCGCATCTATTTTCTATGCCAACTTTCTAAATGTTGAAAAGTCACCGGACAAGTTAATGGAACCATAGCTTGTGACACACAAACGCACCTTCAAACAGCTTCTTGTTTTCGCTCTCTCAACACACACTCAAACACTTAATTACAGTACTGCCCCCCCCCCACACACACACACCCTCACCTTAGGGTAGGCCCGGACAGCACAGCTGATGGCAGTACTGTAGCCTGCAACAACAACCCTGTCCACTAGGGGAGCTGTAAACTTGGGGGAGCTGCTCATGTCCTTCTCTTTGAAGGCTGGTTTGTTGTACTCCAGATCTGAGGGAGGGATATAGATGGGGACTGTGATAGCTGTGTTTATTAGGCTATATAATAATAATATTAATAAATGCCATTTAGCAGGTGCTTCTATCCAAAGGGACTGACAGGCATGCGTGCATACATTTTACGTATGGCTGTCCCGGGAATCAAACCCACTATCCTGGCATCACAAGCGGCAACTGAGCTACAGAGGACCACATGTTGTCTATTATATCTACATACTACATTTGGTTTAGTATAGTATTGTGTAGTGTAGTGGTTCTCAAACTGGGGTTCGCAAGAAGGTTTTGTGGAAGGGGGGGGGGGGGGGAGGTCGCAAGTTTGAAACATAATTTTTTCACACATTTTAAATCAGCTACATAAAGTTTAGCAATCTGCTACGAACACATCTTTGCCAGAACAATAGGCTACCTGGCAATTTCATTGATTATTTTCACATTTTAGAAGGTTTGAGTGGCTAGTCCTGGCTATATTTCTAAAGATAGCTGTAACAGTCTTTTTTTACTTATGGGGTGAAGATGTAACATATTCTGGTGAATTTATTACAAGATTTGTGAGGAAGAAATAGACTACAGACAGACCATGGTTAGGCTGTTACGGTGACTGTATTACGCTGGCGGTCACGAGTCATGGCCGGCGGTCACGAGTCATGACCGCAGACAAATTCCATGTGACCGTTTAGTCACAGTAACTAGACTTCTCCAAGCTCTGATGCTGCTGATGGTCATTAGCAGCCTACCAAACTTGCTAACTGCCTGGTACTGAGCACTCTATTGTCCCTCTAATCACTCTGGCATCAATGCAAATGTAATCGAAAAAATCAAATCAAAACACTTCATGAGAGCCCATGAGAAAAGCCCATGTGTGAGAAAACAGAGTTTTCACGGCCTCTATTAAAAGGAGGAGGATCCCGTCAGCTTTCTATGGGCTAGGCCCACTATATTTATCTATCAACTTTTATAATATTAAGCATATTGCTTCTCTTTACAACAGGAGATTAGCTGACCTGGCTGGCATGAAAATGAACCACGTGAAAATCGTCCTCTATTCGCTATTTAAGTGCATAGATGACATGTATTTTTTCCCCCTGCCCGTTCCGACACGTGGATAATGGTATATTCTAAATCAAATACTAAATAATGTGTGTGAAATTTAGTTATGTAAAGACAAGAATAAATCAAGAATAGTCTGATGGGTGACAATATTAGCCTATCACTTGTGAATGATGTGTTATCACTTGTGAATGATGCCCAGCTTGTGTGCAGTAAGGAAAGAAACAGCGCATGCCTTTTTTTGCGACTTTTTCAAATCATAGTCGCACACCTCATGTAGCCTAGTTGTGATACAAACCATATCAAAAGTGGCCACATAACTTCTGAAAATGATGCATATTAAATCAGCTTTACAACGGGTTCAGAGCCTAACTGGCATACATACGCAGCATGTGAGTCAAGTTTGGGGGAAGACAATTTTCACCATAAAAATACACCTTATAAATATATAAATAAAAGCATTACATGCATAATCGCATTTGCGGTCACCTTTGAGAATGATATTGTGAATGATGTGTTATCACTTGTGAATGATGCGTTATCACTTGTGAATGATGCGTTATCACTTGTGAATGATGCGTTATCACTTGTGAATGATGCGTTATCACTTGTGAGTGATGCGTTATCACTTGTGAATGACGCGTTATCACTTGTGAATGATGCGTTATCACTTGTGAATGGTGCGTTATCACTTGTGAATGATGCGTTATCACTTGTGAATGATGCATTATCACTTGTGAGTGATGCGTTATCACTTGTGAGTGATGCGTTATCACTTGTGAATGACGCGTTATCACTTGTGAATGACGCGTTATCACTTGTGAATGACGCGTTATCACTTGTGAATGACGCGTTATCACTTGTGAATGACGCGTTATCACTTGTGAATGACGCGTTATCACTTGTGAATGATGCGTTATCACTTGTGAATGACGCGTTATCACTTGTGAATGACGCGTTATCACTTGTGAATGATGCGTTATCACTTGTGAATGATGCGTTATCACTTGTGAATGATGCGTTATCACTTGTGACTGATACGTTATCACTTGAGAATGACGCGTTATTCAAATTTGGGGAAGATCATTTTCACCATAAAAATGCATCTCTATAATAAAGCATTACATGCATAATCTCATTTGTGGTTACTTTTTAGAATGGTGTTTTCCCACTAATTGATTGCATTTGGAACATTCGCACTGTCGTGTGCGCATTGCTGCGCTTATAATATGAAGAAATAGCCTAATAGTTTATCAACATTTTAAGAGAAACGTTCTGATCTGTTGCATCAGCCTCAATGCCTTTAAAGGTTTTTGTTGATGCTAGTGGTTGTATTGATTTGGGATCTATCACATCCTACAACTGTCCCAGACTAAGTTTGGAATATTACTTTCTCACACAGAAGACCAAGTTGACCAATACAATAGGTCAACTTTTGTACTATGGGGGATAGTAGATTGACATACTGTAGGCTAGTGCTTACCCTAACCATGGTTTCCATCCTCCGATACATACAGGTAGACCATATGACCTGGCTTGCTCTGGACTCCAGAGAAGTGACATGATATCCCTAGTTGATATTGGCTGCTAATAGCTATGAATGACTTTAATCTCAAAATGCTGGTGTAAAACTCAGTTTATTTCTCGATCTTGCCTTTTGAAAGTGCATCACTGTTTATGGCTGTAATGACAGGCTACATTTGCACAGCGATGGTGTGTGCGTGTTTGCGTGAGTGTGCAGGGGGGTATAGTATGGTGTAGTATTGTAGTGTGTTACCTGTTTTGCCTATGATGGCAGTGTTCTTGCTGAAGGCCACCTCATCGCTCAAGCCACAGATGTTCTCACTGAACACACGGAAGGAGTACTCGTTCCCCATGACCAGGTCAGACGCTGTGCAGCTGGGCCGGCGGTTGTGCTCATACACTGTGAACCAACCCTGACCAGAGAGAAAAGGAGAGGGAGAGAGAGAGAGAAATATGTTTACAGAGAACTAGAGAGGTTGAAAAAAAAGGGGGATGATATGTGGATATATAGAGGCAGATGTTTGAGAACAGAGGACGAGGGTAGAGAGGGCAGAGAAGGAGAGGTGAGGTGGATACACAGTAAAGAAAGAGAGAGCTATTGAGAGAGATGAGGAAAGACAGAGGAGGGAATTGGAGACCTGGGTCTTCTTGTCAGCCTTCTGGATGGTGTAGCCGATGATATCAGTGTTGCCTGTGTCTTTGGGGGGCTTCCACTCCAGAGCAGCATTGAAGCCCCACACATCTGTCACCATCACATTTATAGGAGGACCTGGCTTGTCTGTGAGGGGGAGGGGGGAGAGTACATTGTGTGTCAGTGAGAAAGAGATCTCTTTTAACAGACAGCGAAAATGGAGCATGTGGAGTGTGTCTCATGTACGTCAGTACTCCAGTATGTTTGTCATTAATCCTGGTCTCTGCCGTGCTGCTGCTGCTGTGACTAAATGTGTGTGGGGGGTGATCTGAGGAGGCTGGGCCCTCTCATTAGCTCACATCCCAGCAGGGGAAAGGAGACAAAGGCCCCTAATCCCACCCTAATCCCAGTCTACACACCAATAATGCCAATGGAACCCCACTGCATAATCCAACCACCCAGCCATACAGCACCCTGACCCTCACACGGGTGCTAAAGGGAGCAGGAAGGAGGGAAAGAGGGGAGGGAGGGAGCCAAGCGGCAGTACGGTGGCAGTCAGGGCAGGAGGGAAGGATTAAGAAGAGAGGAGAGGAAGATTGGAATCAGCCTCTTTGATGATTCCCTCCGAGGATTAAATGAGGAATTATCATCACATTAAACTCTGGGGTGTCATCCTAGATTTAAGTCATTGCATCATGGTGGCTCCATATTTGACTGTAATAAGTAGTACAACATACTAGGTATAGTGACTGAAGGGTGAGTGGGGACATACAGTTACAGTGGCAAGGAAAAGGAGGTGAACCCTTTGGAATTACCTGGACTTCTGCTTAAACTGGTCATACAATTTGATCTGATCTTCATCTAAATCACAACAACACACAAACAGTCTGCTTAAATTAATAACACACAAACAATTATACGTTTTCATGTCTTTATTGACACACTGTGTAAACATTCACACCGTGTAAACATTCACAGTGCGGGGTGGGAAAAGTATGTGAACCCTTGGATTTAATAACTGGTTGACCCTCCTTTGGCAGCAATAACCTCCACCAAACGTTTTCTGTAGTTGCGGATCAGACCTGCACAACGGTCAGGAGGAATTTTGGACCATTCCTCTTTACAAAACTGTTTCAGTTCAGCAATATTCTTGGGATGCCTGGTGTGAACCGCTCTCGAGGTCATGCCACAGCATCTCAATTAGGTTGAGGTCAGGACTCTGACTGGGCCACTCCGGAAGGCGTATTTACTTCTGTGTTTTGGGTCGTTGTCCTGTGGCATCCCCCAACTTCTGTTGAGCTTCAATTGGCGGATGTCTTGATAAACTTGGGAATTCATTTTTCCGTCGATGATAGCAAGCTGTCCAGGCCCTGAGGCAGCAAAGCAGCTCCAAACCATGATGCTCCCTTCACCATACTTTACAGTTGGGATGAGGTTTTGATGTTAGTGTGCTGTGCCTTTTTTCTCCACACATAGTGTTGTGTGTTCCTTCCAAACAACTCAACTGTAGTTTCATCTGTCCACAGAATATTTTGCCAGTAGCACTGTGGAACATCCAGATGCTCTTTTGCGAACTTCAGACGTGCAGAAATGTTTTTTTTGGACAGCAGTTGCTTCTTCTGTGGTGTCCTCCCATGAACAGTGTTTTACATATCGTAGACTCGTCAACAGAGATGTTAGCATGTTCCAGAGATTTCTGTAAGTCTTTAGCTGACACTCTAGGATTCTTCTTAACCTCATTGAGCATTCTGCGCTGTGCTCTTGCAGTCATCTTTGCAGGACGGCCATTCCTAGGGAGAGTAGCAACAGTGATGAACTTTCTCCATTTATAGACAATTTGTCTTACTGTGAACATCAAGGCTTTTAGAGATACTTTTGTAACCCTTTCCAGCTTTATGCAAGTCACCAATTCTTAATCTTGGGTCTTCTGAGATCTCTTTTGTTCAAGGCATGGTTCACATCAGGCAATGCTTCTTGTGAATAGCAAACTCAAATTTTGTGAATGTTTTTTATAGGGCAGGCCAGCTCTTACCAACATCTCCAATCTCATCTCAAAGATTGTATTTCAGGTTAGCTGACTCCTGACTCCAATTAGCTTTTAGAGAAGTCATTAGCCTAGGGGTTCACATACCTTTTCCAACCTACACTGCGCATTTTTAAATGATGTACTCAATATAGACAAGAAAAATACAATACTTTGTGTGTTATTAGTTAAAGCAGACTGTGCTTGTCTATTGTTGTGACTTGGATGAAGATCAGATCTAATTGTATGACCAACTGATGCAGAAATCCAGATACATCCGAAGGGTTCACATCCTTTTTCTTGCCACTGTACATATGGCCTCCATCCCAAATTGAAACCCTATTGCCTATATAGTGCACTACTTTTGACCAGAGCCCCTAATGATGTTGATGCCAGTGACTGACCTACGATCTGGATGTGAATGTCAGCCTTGTCCTGCATGTTGTCTATCTGGACAGACAGGGTGTACGTCCCAGAGTGGTCCCTTTCTGCCGAGCGGATGAACAGGATGGTGTCAAAGTCACTGGTGCGGATGCCCACCGACTTATTCTCCAGGGGCTCACCATCTTTCAGCCAGTTGACCACGGGGCGAGGCTTCCCCTGGGGAAACAGAGGGGTGATATGGTCAGTGAATGAAAATGACATTTACTGAATTAAAGAGTGAGATGCTGCTACAGGAGAAGTGCAGGAGGAACACCCTAAAGTGAGAAAGGTGTAGACTGGCAAGAATATCCCATTTTCTGATTGGTTTGTTTTTGCATTACAGGACAATGATTGCTCTTCTTTTCACACACTGAGACCCAGATAACATGAAGTCAGCCCTGCCTCTAGCCTGGGGAAGATTACTACTGTGTGGTGTTAGGTGTTCTCAGACCTGGAAGGGGATGACCAGGTTGATCTTCTCGCCCACTTTCCTGATGAACTTGGTTCTTAGCTGGCGAGGCAGGCGGATCTTTGGGTTCTCTGAGACATGGAGGGAGACAGAGAGGAATGTCAACACAGAAGTAATGGAAGTGGCTGTGTATACCGTGTGTGTCAGAGGTCTAATGAGATGTGTGTGTGTGTGTGTGTGTGTGTGTGTGTGTGTGTGTGTGTGTGTGTGTGTGTGTGTGTGTGTGCGTCCATGCATGCGTGTGAGTCTGACCCATGATCTCTCTGATGATGACAGACTGTTTCATGGTGCAGGGGGGGCTGCGTCCAGCGATGTTCATAGCCACCACTCTGAACAAGAGCTTCTCTCCTGTTGGCAGCCCCTTCACACGGTACGTGTTCTTGTCCACTGGCTCCTTATTGGCTTCTACCCAGTTATCCTCTGAGGGATGGACCAATAGCAGAAGAGTATTCATTGTCATCCACTTGGAAATGAGATGTTTTATAGGAATTCTATGGGAGCGATTAGTGAATTAGAAGGAATAATAATGTTATTGAACAATCCCCAAATCCTCCTTCACCTCCTTCTTTGCACCACTCGATTATGTACCCGTCAACGCCCCCTGCTCCAACCCTCTCTGGAGGACGCCACTTCAGGGCACATGTGCTGTCTGTCACATCCTCCACCGTCAGACGAGTGGGCTCACTGGTAGGGGCTGAGAGAGAGAGAGAGAATAGTTAAGAGGAGAGGAAGACCGAGGTAAGTTGTATAAGTAGAGTATCAGGAAATTGAAAGGCTTCTCTCCACTGCTCTAGTAATAAGTGTCTACCCACCTATGGGCATGAAGGGCTTTGAGTTGCCGCTGGGCTGGGAGATCCCGATCCCGTTGACAGCAAACACTCTCATCTCATAAAAAACACCCTCAATCATCTTCTTAGCCTCGTACGTGGTTGACTCAAACACCTCAAAGTTCAGCTTGGTCCACCTGGAGGAACCCTGCTTCTTCCTCTCCATCAGGTAGCCTGCGAGTGACGTCATCACAGAGCGACATTACACCATCACAAAGCGACATCATCACAGTGTGACATCTTCACAGAGAGATCATCATTAGATCTTACCAATGTAATGAGAGAGGTTAACAGATGCCTGTTAACCCAGAGGAAAGAGAGTCTGATAGCTCAACAGATAGATGTAAAAATAGGAAAGGTGCACCTTTGATGGGCGCACCCCCGTCAAATTTGGGGGGATCCCATGTAATGGTGGCTGTGTCCTCGCCAACTCCCATACATCTGACGTTCTCTGGAGGGTTAGGCACATCTGGAGTGGACAGGGGGAACAGTCAGGACAGAGGTGTTCTTACCAGCTCAGAATGGGTTCTAACTTAATGTCACATCTATAATTGAATCTCTCTTAGTGAATTGTTTTTACATATCTGTTTACATATATATTGCATAAGAGGGGAGAACAAGACACAGAGAGAGAAAAGGGAGAGCAGGGAGATGTGGGGGAAAGAGGAGAGGAGTGTAGAGAGAGAGAGTAGAAGACTGGAAAGAGAGAGGAGAGAGAGAGAAGGAAACAGAGAGTACCACTGACCAACAATCTTGACATTGAGCTCAGCCCTGTCCTCTCCGGCTGGGTTGGTCACTATGATGGAGTACTGGCCTTCGTCTGGCCTCTCCGCCCCCTCAATGACAAAGCTGCTCAGAGTGGTCCTGGTTTCCACCCTCACTCTGCCCTCCGCCTCCGATATCACCTAGAGACAGGAACAGGGAGGGCACTTAGACAACTGGACTGACACAGTCTGGTGATTCAGCTACTGGGTGTAACCTGGATGGCCTAATGGTTGATTAATGTGAGTGACACCCTGCCTTCCTTAGAGAGGCATGCTGGGGCAGGGGTTTGATGTGTGTGTGAGGAGGATGTAACAGAAAGACTAGATCCTCACAGTGTCTCCTTTCATCCAGCACACAGTGGGGACAGGCTCTCCTGTGATCTCCACATCAAGGCGGAGCTTGTTGCCAGCCACCACAACAATGGTGTTCTTGCTGCCCGTGCTACTGGTGTCCAGGTGGATTTTGGGAGGGTCTGTGAGGAGCGGAGGAATGTCAGAAAGGGACAGGGGGTCCTGGGTGATTATCACAGTATTAAATACACTGTAATAAATAGGTAATGCCAACAGATGGCAGGTGACAATAGCCACACCTACCTTGGCGTGGAACATATTCGATCTTGATTTCTGAGATTAACAGGGAAAACACATGAATCAGTATCGTTTAAAATGCAGGCTCTGCTTCATTGTACTCAGTAAAACTTAGAGGAGTCTATCTCTCTTTCTTGCTCTCTCTCACTCACTCTCTCACTCACCAATGAAGTTGAGTTTAGCGGAGAGGGAGAGTGCGTATCCTTCAGGGACAAAGGTGTAGTTTCCTTCGTCCTGCGGCTTCACGTCATCAATCGTCAGCTTGTGGATCCTGGAGAACCAAAGGCAACCCAACGTTACCAAAGAGACAACAGACACTTGCAGTGACCCACAATTATGCAAAGCACAGTTACCCTGGCAACATGCTTCATTATGCAATATCAAGTAAAAAGACGCATGGGAAAGCTCCTTCCCTGCATGACCAGTGTTGCTATGGCAAAAATCACCTGCCATAGGTGGGTCTAGCTAGTGAGAATATGTACTGTACTGACAGGTTCAGGCCTGTCTGAAGTTACTGCAACCCCCCCCCCCCCCCCCCAGCAATGTGATGCCATACCTTCCGATGTGTGACATCTTGATGCGGTTGCCGGGTTTGACCTCCACACCGTCCTTGAACCACTTGCCCACCACCTTCTCATCAGACACCTCACACTTGAACATGGCCTGTTCACACGCCTTCACCGACAGGTCAGCTATACTCTGCAGAACCTCCAGCTCCTTGGCTGAGCACCAGGGGTAGAGATGAAGGGAAGGAGAGAGAAAGAGAAAACAGAAAGAGACAGCATTTCAGACTCTTCCAAAAATGAAGTTAATAAAACATTTCCTTATTTAGTGTACTGTATGATATCTGGAAGTGGTACCTTCCACTTCCAGTTCTCCTTTGGATTCTCCCCCATTAGTGTAAACATAGTACATTCCGATGTCCTCTATGGTTGCTTCATTGATGACCAGAGTGTGTTTCTTCCCATCCTTCTTTATCCTGTACTTCCCATCCTTGGTCAGCTCAACTCCATCTTTCATCCTGAGCACGGGTGAGACACACACAGACATAGAAATAGCGTTTAACAGTGGTGATGAGTCACATATACACACAAATGCCACAGCTGTAACAGAGATTGATTGATTTAGTTAGTTAGTCATTTGATTAAAAAGTGTATTAGAATGAGTCCCTCACCATTTGACGTTGGCTCCTTCCTCTGACACCTCACACTCAAACTCCACCTTCTCTCCCACCACTACATGCACATCGTCCAGCAGCTTGGTGATGGTGACCGGGGGCTCTGTGGATAGACACAGCCGTCAACACAACTCATACACCTCATACAAACACCATGGGGAAGTTACACACATACACAATCACACTTACAGGAAAACTCACCAACAAAGACTTGATCACTCAACACCAAAGTAAGCAGAAGAATAAGGAGGAAGAAGTGGAAGAATGATGAAGCTGAAGATTTCATGGCACAGCACTGTATAATGTGCTAACACAAAGACACGAACACCTAACATGTACCAGTCCGCACCAGGATTCGATACCATGTTTCACAACAACACAATGTCCTCCATAGTCTCCGTTAATACTGCTATAGAAACAGAGAACTGAGCTGTTGTGGTACGGGGGAGACGGTACCTCAGGTCTCTGGGAAGGTGACATCGTCATCACAGTGTGAATGCGTGATGCTAAGCTAGCATCCGTTAGCTGCCGTCCTCTACATCCACCTCCCTCTGACCTCCTTTTCCTCAGCAACCTCAGCAGAAGATAGATACCAGAGTTGATGTCTGAGTCACGGCACCACTGTAACATGAACCCGTCCGCCGAGGGCTCCCCTACAGTACCATGCTCACAACAACAACACAACAACGTACTCAGAAGTTTCCGCCAAAAGTGCTATACCGCAAAAGCCCTGGATGTTTTTTTGGGAGGGGGGCAGTACTTCAGGTCTCCAGAAGGTGACTGGACTGTGTGATCGATGCTAAGCTAGCTTCGATCCGCTAAACACACTTACACCTTCTCTCACGTTAGATACATCAACACGTACGGCATTGATATAAACACTGACAGAAGCAATAGGGACGTCTAAATACACACAACAACGTACTGTGGTTGTTGCACTGGAATGGCGTCTGTGTGGGGAAACTTACCCGTTGCTGTACGGTCGGATAAATGCAAAAACAGCATGAAATGAATGGGCACAGAGAGAGAGCAAAGCACGTGATGATTGAGGAGCAAATGCATCTTTGCCCCTCTACCCAAAATCAACAAGACACACAGAACACGCATTAGACACGCTACAAACTGGACAACAAATATAGGACGACAACGTTGTGCAAACTTACTGTTCATAGACATTAATACACAAATACATATAAACATTGAGACATGTACTGCATACACAGTAAATGTTGACAGACATTACACACTCAGACACTGAACTAAGCAGGGAACAACTCCCTCCCCTCAAACACCCTATGTAAAGATGCTGAGTGTTTACCTTTGACAAAGACTTCAGTAAAGCTCTTCTCCTCTCCCACCACACACTCATAGGCTGCATCGTCAGACAGGTTGCTCTTGTTGATGGTGAGTGTCCGTTTGTTGCCCACGCACTCAAACACATACCTGGCATGACAGACAGACAGGGGCAGAGAGAGACACTAGCAGAAAACAGAGAGGACAGACAAAGACACTAGTGACCGAGTGTCGCTCACTCAACTCATTGACAAATGAATGACTCACACGCTCATATAGTCAAATATACTGACACGCGCACACGCACGCGCACACACACACACACGCGCACACACGCACACACGCACACACACACACACACACACACACACACACACACACACACACACACACACACACACATCAGTCTCACTTGGCAGAGGGTTTGATCTCCACTCCGTTCTTCAGCCATTTGACCTGAACGTTGGGGTCATGGAGCTCAACATGCATCTGGGTCCTCTTGCCCTTGTCCACAGAGTAACATTGCTCTAGCTTCTTCAGGAAGGCTGAGGGAGGGAAAGAACCACTGTTATGTCTCCAGCCTTTACACACCAGACACAACAACCAGAATAACCCAAGCAACACTACTCCAGACTACCTCCCTTTCAGAGCCCCTCAGGCATTCACTATAATAAAACATTCCCTGTCCCAAACACTCTCAAGTAGAAATGCCCACAGCTTGCCTACTTCCTCCTCCAGTATCCCCCCCTTTCTCTCCCCTCACCGTCACTCTTCTTGGGTTCCACCTTCTTCATCTTCTTCAGTCTCTTGAGCAAGCCCCTGAGGTCTGTGATGCCATAGTCAAAGGCAATCTTCTCATAGTCACATGGCTTAGCATCCTTCAGGATCTCCCACACATCCACTTCCTCTTTGGGCTCGTCCCTCGCCTTTTTTTCCCTGAAAGAGAGGGGGAGAGGAGATTGATTGTGTGTGTGAGAGTATGTGTGATTGCTCATAATGGAGTTAACTCCACTCCTACCTTTTTTTGAGGAGGGCACTGAAGTCCAGGTCACCTGCATCCTCTCCTGCATCTCCCCTGGGGACAAGAAAGGTTACGAGTGGGAGAATTAGGTTTCCTACAGTGTTAGGTCAGGTTAGAGGAGTCGGTCATTTCAAACATAACATACAGTATACTGTACATACAAATATACTTGTTGTATATTAAGGTTTCACATAATATCAATCAACAATGAATAGCTGTGCTATTTCAATGCTATAGTAGTGAATCATTGTTAGTTTACAAAAAATATGGAAGTGAACGAATGGTACTGGACATACAGTAGATGGTACTACACTGTACCCTGCTAAGACGAACACACACACACACACACAAACATCCACACCCACATTCACTTTCCCTGACATCAACGATACAGTATTGATATAAAAGTTATAACAGGTTGGAATTCTCATATACTGTACACACAAATATACAGACAGTACACTGTGGTTGCACAGTATCGCACAGTGTCTGTAGCCATGTCTTACCCTTTTTTGGCGCCTTTTATGCCTCTGATAACACAAAACAGGATGGTAATGAGTGAGCATATAGAGCATAGCATAAGGCGCATACTGACACTTTGCCCGCCTAAATTCAATGGGACATAAAAACAGCATACTAGTGTACACACACACACACACACACACACACACACACACACACACACAAACATTCAGTATTGACCTCTATTTGTTACTGTATGTAACGCAAACACAGATACACTGTACTTGTACAAGGCTGTACATTGACACATATATGCAAGGTAAATACTGTGTAAATGTACACGCACAGGTACTGCTGATACACACCCACACAGAGCTTTTCTTACACTCACATAAAGATCCACACATATGACACCTCATGATTGCATCTCTAATGTATGTAATCCATGGGAAATATACACTAGTTCCACTTGAGGCCTTGTCAATGGGCCAGACATAGCCTCACATGACAAAGAACACATGAGGGGAAGCACGGGCTATTTCACATCTGAACACACACAGTGGACAGATGAAGAATTACAAAGGTGGGAATATGGAAGCACACGGAAGGGAATCCCAAATAATAGATTCAGAACACACACAATGGATTCAGGTTCTGGAAGAAGCTTAGGACAAGGCTGCCTTATAACAGAGAGGCAGCAAGGCCAGACATGGAATCGCTGAGGAGGAAGATGGGGGTACACACGGATGAATCGCAATGACTGGATTCTCCATACTTACTGACAGTGGGAGTTGGAATGCAAAGACCACCACATACTGTGGCGCTAACCCATCTAGCAACCTTTGGGGTGTTGAAGGTTTTTTGGCATCTTCAGTTTTCACACTTTAATTCACACTTGTAAAGCATCCATTTTTTTCATATCTTTTCATTCTCTTTTCTTCATACCAAAATTCACAAAATAAACAAAAACACAATCTGAAATAGTCCTTTGCACGTTGTGTTTCCTGTCTTACCCTTGCTTTTTTTGTCTTTTTGTCTGATCAGGAGAGGAAATCATATTTGAAACAGTAACTAGAGTGAACTGACTGGCGGCAGCACTATGCCAACAAACAGGGATTTTCTACAGCTTCACAGTGAGAGACAGAGCTGCTGCACACATGTTGAAACAAGTCTTTGGAGACAGGGAAGAGAAGACACACGAATACAGAGATACAGAGATATACATAGTGAACAGACACAGAAATAGAAACATATGGACACAATGTACAACTGAAACATAAAAACACACAAACAAACATTCAGGTAAGACACAGAGACACACCAGTAAGTCACAGAGACCCATTAGTAAGTCACAGAGACACATTAGTAAGTCACAGAGACACATTATTAAGTCACAGAGACACACCAGTAAGTCACAGAGACACATTAGTAAGTCACAGAGACACATTAGTAAGTCACAGAGACACATTAGTAAGTCAGAGACACATTAGTAAGTCACAGAGACACATTAGTAAGTCACAGAGACACATTAGTAAGTCACAGAGACACATTAGTAAGTAACAGAGACACACCAGTAAGTCACAGAGACACATTAGTAAGTCACAGAGACACACCAGTAAGTCACAGAGACACACCAGTAAGTCACAGAGACACACCAGTAAGTCACAGAGACTCATTAGTAAGACACAGAGACACATTAGTAAGTCACAGAGACACACCAGTAAGTCACAGAGACACATTAGTAAGTCACAGAGACACATTAGTAAGTCACAGAGACACATTAGTAAGTCACAGAGACACATTATTAAGTCACAGAGACACACCAGTAAGTCACAGAGACACACCAGTAAGTCACAGAGACACATTAGTAAGTCACAGAGACACACCAGTAAGTCACAGAGACACACCAGTAAGTCACAGAGACACACCAGTAAGTCACAGAGACACACCAGTAAGTCACAGAGACTCATTAGTAAGACACAGAGACACATTAGTAAGTCACAGAGACACAACAGTAAGTCACAGAGACACATTAGTAAGTCACAGAGACACATTAGTAAGTCACAGAGACACATTAGTAAGTCACAGAGACACACCAGTAAGTCACAGAGACACACCAGTAAGTCACAGAGACACATTAGTAAGTCACAGAGACACACCAGTAAGTCACAGAGACTCATTAGTAAGACACAGAGACACATTAGTAAGTCACAGAGACACACCAGTAAGTCACAGAGACACATTAGTAAGTCACAGAGACACATTAGTAAGTCACAGAGACACATTATTAAGTCACAGAGACACATTAGTAAGTCACAGAGACACATTATTAAGTCACAGAGACACACCAGTAAGTCACAGAGACACACCAGTAAGTCACAGAGACCCATTAGTAAGTCACAGAGACACATTAGTAAGTCACAGAGACACATTAGTAAGTCACAGAGACACATTATTAAGTCACAGAGACACACCAGTAAGTCACAGAGACACATTAGTAAGTCACAGATACACATTAGTAAGTCACAGAGACACACCAGTAAGTCACAGAGACACACCAGTAAGTCACAGAGACACATTAGTAAGTCACAGAGACACACCAGTAAGTCACAGAGACACACCAGTAAGTCACAGAGACACACCAGTAAGTCACAGAGACTCATTAGTAAGACACAGAGACACATTAGTAAGTCACAGAGACACACCAGTAAGTCACAGAGACACATTAGTAAGTCACAGAGACACATTAGTAAGTCACAGAGACACACCAGTAAGTCACAGAGACACATTATTAAGTCACAGAGACACACCAGTAAGTCACAGAGACACACCAGTAAGTCACAGAGACACATTAGTAAGTCACAGAGACACACCAGTAAGTCACAGAGACACACCAGTAAGTCACAGAGACTCATTAGTAAGACACAGAGACACATTAGTAAGTCACAGAGACACACCAGTAAGTCACAGAGACACATTAGTAAGTCACAGAGACACATTAGTAAGTCACAGAGACACATTAGTAAGTCACAGAGACACATTATTAAGTCACAGAGACACATTATTAAGTCACAGAGACACACCAGTAAGTCACAGAGACACACCAGTAAGTCACAGAGACACACCAGTAAGTCACAGAGACTCATTAGTAAGACACAGAGACACATTAGTAAGTCACAGAGACACACCAGTAAGTCACAGAGACACATTAGTAAGTCACAGAGACACATTAGTAAGTCACAGAGACACATTAGTAAGTCACAGAGACACATTATTAAGTCACAGAGACACATTAGTAAGTCACAGAGACACATTATTAAGTCACAGAGACACACCAGTAAGTCACAGAGACACACCAGTAAGTCACAGAGACCCATTAGTAAGTCACAGAGACACATTAGTAAGTCACAGAGACACATTAGTAAGTCACAGAGACACATTATTAAGTCACAGAGACACACCAGTAAGTCACAGAGACACATTAGTAAGTCAAAGATACACATTAGTAAGTCACAGAGACACACCAGTAAGTCACAGAGACACATTAGTAAGTCACAGAGACACATTATTAAGTCACAGAGACACACCAGTAAGTCACAGAGACACACCAGTAAGTCACAGAGACCCATTAGTAAGTCACAGAGACACATTAGTAAGTCACAGAGACACATTAGTAAGTCACAGAGACACATTATTAAGTCACAGAGACACACCAGTAAGTCACAGAGACACATTAGTAAGTCACAGATACACATTATTAAGTCACAGAGACACACCAGTAAGTCACAGAGACACATTAGTAAGTCACAGATACACATTAGTAAGTCACAGAGACACACCAGTAAGTCACAGAGACACACCAGTAAGTCACAGAGACACATTAGTAAGTCACAGAGACACACCAGTAAGTCACAGAGACACACCAGTAAGTCACAGAGACACACCAGTAAGTCACAGAGACTCATTAGTAAGACACAGAGACACATTAGTAAGTCACAGAGACACACCAGTAAGTCACAGAGACACATTAGTAAGTCACAGAGACACATTAGTAAGTCACAGAGACACACCAGTAAGTCACAGAGACACATTATTAAGTCACAGAGACACACCAGTAAGTCACAGAGACACACCAGTAAGTCACAGAGACACATTAGTAAGTCACAGAGACACACCAGTAAGTCACAGAGACACACCAGTAAGTCACAGAGACACACCAGTAAGTCACAGAGACTCATTAGTAAGACACAGAGACACATTAGTAAGTCACAGAGACACACCAGTAAGTCACAGAGACACATTAGTAAGTCACAGAGACACATTAGTAAGTCACAGAGACACATTAGTAAGTCACAGAGACACATTATTAAGTCACAGAGACACATTATTAAGTCACAGAGACACACCAGTAAGTCACAGAGACACACCAGTAAGTCACAGAGACACACCAGTAAGTCACAGAGACTCATTAGTAAGACACAGAGACACATTAGTAAGTCACAGAGACACACCAGTAAGTCACAGAGACACATTAGTAAGTCACAGAGACACATTAGTAAGTCACAGAGACACATTAGTAAGTCACAGAGACACATTATTAAGTCACAGAGACACATTAGTAAGTCACAGAGACACATTATTAAGTCACAGAGACACACCAGTAAGTCACAGAGACACACCAGTAAGTCACAGAGACCCATTAGTAAGTCACAGAGACACATTAGTAAGTCACAGAGACACATTAGTAAGTCACAGAGACACATTATTAAGTCACAGAGACACACCAGTAAGTCACAGAGACACATTAGTAAGTCACAGATACACATTAGTAAGTCACAGAGACACACCAGTAAGTCACAGAGACACATTAGTAAGTCACAGAGACACATTATTAAGTCACAGAGACACACCAGTAAGTCACAGAGACACACCAGTAAGTCACAGAGACCCATTAGTAAGTCACAGAGACACATTAGTAAGTCACAGAGACACATTAGTAAGTCACAGAGACACATTATTAAGTCACAGAGACACACCAGTAAGTCACAGAGACACATTAGTAAGTCACAGATACACATTAATAAGTCACAGAGACACACCAGTAAGTCACAGAGACACATTAGTAAGTCACAGAGACACATTAGTAAGTAACAGAGACACACCAGTAAGTCACAGAGACACACCAGTAAGTCACAGAGACACATTAGTAAGTCACAGAGACACACCAGTAAGTCACAGAGACACACCAGTAAGTCACAGAGACACACCAGTAAGTCACAGAGACACACCAGTAAGTCACAGAGACTCATTAGTAAGACACAGAGACACATTAGTAAGTCACAGAGACACACCAGTAAGTCACAGAGACACATTAGTAAGTCACAGAGACACATTAGTAAGTCACAGAGACACATTAGTAAGTCACAGAGACACATTATTAAGTCACAGAGACACATTAGTAAGTCACAGAGACACATTATTAAGTCACAGAGACACACCAGTAAGTCACAGAGACACACCAGTAAGTCACAGAGACCCATTAGTAAGTCACAGAGACACATTAGTAAGTCACAGAGACACATTAGTAAGTCACAGAGACACATTATTAAGTCACAGAGACACACCAGTAAGTCACAGAGACACATTAGTAAGTCACAGATACACATTAGTAAGTCACAGAGACACACCAGTAAGTTACAGAGACACACCAGTAAGTCACAGAGACACATTAGTAAGTCACAGAGACACACCAGTAAGTCACAGAGACACACCAGTAAGTCACAGAGACACATTAGTAAGTCACAGAGACACACCAGTAAGTCACAGACACACCAGTAAGTCACAGAGACACACCAGTAAGTCACAGAGACACACCAGTAAGTCACAGAGACTCATTAGTAAGACACAGAGACACATTAGTAAGTCACAGAGACACACCAGTAAGTCACAGAGACTCATTAGTAAGACACAGAGACACATTAGTAAGTCACAGAGACACACCAGTAAGTCACAGAGACACATTAGTAAGTCACAGAGACACACCAGTAAGTCACAGAGACACATTAGTAAGTCACAGATACACATTAGTAAGTCACAGAGACACACCAGTAAGTCACAGAGACACACCAGTAAGTCACAGAGACTCATTAGTAAGACACAGAGACACATTAGTAAGTCACAGAGACACACCAGTAAGTCACAGAGACACATTAGTAAGTCACAGAGACACATTAGTAAGTCACAGAGACACATTAGTAAGTCACAGAGACACATTAGTAAGTCACAGAGAAACATCAGTAAGTCACAGAGACACACCAGTAAGTCACAGAGACACACCAGTAAGTCACAGAGACACACCAGTAAGTCACAGAGACACACCAGTAAGTCACAGAGACACACCAGTAAGTCACAGAGACACAAATAGACATGAATGCACAGATAAAGACATAGAAAAGGCAGATGTATAGTACAATGACAGACATACAGTGAAGCTAAAACGCACACAGACAACGTGACTGACACAGATATACCAAAGACACCTACAAACACAGATATGGGAGCCAGATATACTCAGAGTGGGACAAATGCTCGGAGGCAAAGATAGAGAGAATAACCAACATATGTGAGGTGGGAGAGAAAGACATGTTATGTTGAATGGAACCACCCTGACAGTCACACTCACGATCGCTTGAAGGCATCCAGGATGTTGGCGGGCTGCTCCTCTTGTACGGCTGAAACATGACAGAGGGAGGGAACGGTGAGAGGAACACTGGACTAACTGACAGACAGTTGAAAAATCAGGAAGAATATTGGACTGAGTACTGACACTGAAACACATATACACTACCTGCTTTATCATTAAACATTCTGTATCAAATATTGAATGACTTACTGACAAACTCACTGACCACAGGTTAAGTGACAGATACATGACTAAATGGCTGACAATGATGGCCTGGGAGGGACCCACCTTCCACTGTGACTTCAAATGTACAGCTGTCACACTTGTCTTTGGAGGTGGCCTCACAACGGTAGCCACCTGCGTCTCCTTCCACTACTTTGATGATGCTCATCTCATATGTGTAGACCTGGTTGAGATAGGGAGAGAGGAAGACATACACCCTTACAATATATACACGCACACACACAGTACACACACACAAAAGAGTAACACAGATGTACAGTAGACTTTCACTTGTGCAGATTTGAGAGAATGTGAAAACAGTGACACACACACACACCTTGGAGTTCCTGTCATAGGTTTCTTTAAACTGCACGTGCTTGCCAGCCTTGCTGCCCAGGTCCAGCCACTTCCCTTTCAGCCATTTCATGTTGGGCTTCCTCAGCAGGTCAGATGAGTCCACTTTAGCCACAAAGGTGACGTTCTTCCCTGCCACCCACAATTTACATCAGCAATCAGAAATTCTGACCTCTGGATAATGGTGTTTTTAGGGTTCTTATGCATGATCCGTATGTGAGTGTCAATCCAAACTTCAGAGTGCTACAGTATGTCTCAGAGAGGGGCAAGAGGGCAGGGGTCTCACCTTTGATTACTGTAGTGCTCTCTGGCCTCTCTACAAATAGTCCGGTCAGCTCGGACTGTCCCCCTGGGACAGTTTCTAAAAGTAGGGAGAGGTCATAGAGGTCAGGGGTTAGAATAAGGTCATGGATGACTGCTCATCAGACATCATAGACACAACACCATCAGTGAACAGACAAGTAGAGGCAGAAAACCAAACATTAGACCAAAGCACCTTTGTTTATAAATACCATTAATTTATTAATATTTTGTCTACTAGGCAGCAAGATCAAAGGTCAGAGGTAAAGCTAGTCTTTGTTCACCCTGCGACTTTGTTCACCCTGCAACTGCCGGGATGGCAGGGTAGCCTAGTGGTTAGAGCGTTGGACTAGTAACCGGAAGGTTGCAAGTTCAAACCCCCGAGCTGACAAGATACAAATCTGTTGTTCTGCTCCTGAACAGGCAGTTAACCCACTGATCCTAGGCCTTCATTGAAAATAAGAATTTGTTCTTAACTGACTTGCCTAGTTAAATAAAGGTAAAATATATATATATTTTTAAAGGTTGTCTTTTGTTCCTGCTCTTTGTTGCCTTGATGTTCAAACGGACATGTGAGAGTAGGAACACTACAGTGTTTGTTGTTGTAATGAGGTAATGTTGTTGAATGTGACATGCCATCAGGGACAGCTTTTATACAGGACTCACCTGGCATTTTCAATTATGCTTTATAAAACTACACTGCTCATAGTCATAAGGACTACAGTTCCCAACACGTACTGACAGTGTGTATCGACTTCCAAGCGGAGATGATACTGGACTTAAAGTAAGTAGATAGACTTAAGAAATACTAATTGGACATGTTTCTTAACGTGTTTATCCAATTTAAATATAACTTCCTAATTTAATATTAATAAATATCCACATTTAGCAACAGCTTTTCTCAAAGACAGAGAAAAGTGCTGCGGCATGTGTTTCCACTCCCTGAAATGTCTCCATTATTCTAATGTCTTGTATTTAACTGAGGGTCAGTATCCAAGCGTCTAGTCAACACCAGAAGAGGGCCTCTAACAGCAGTAAGGTAGGCCCACCTGGGAATGAACAAGGAACTAAAAACACATCTGAAGACGTGTTTATCCATCCCTTTCCACTAGTCTTCTCCCACTGTGACAAAAGTAAATATAGCTCTTTAATGTTGTGATATTATCAAAGCATGACTGCTCGCTCCTGTTCCTTTGCGTGCTCCCTCCTTTTCAAAAAAAGGATTGCATTGTTTTGTGTCAGCAGATAGACAAATACAAGCTTAAGTATTTGTTTGTCTTACCATCATCGGGCAATTCTGTATCAGGGAGAAAGAGAGAGAGAGAAACACAGCGAGGGAACACATTAGCTGCAGTATCTTTACTGTAATCTGAAGGATGAGCGTTTACTGAGCAGCTATGAAAACCTGACCTGCAGGTGCTCTCTCACACACACTTAATGTCTCTCTCTTCCCTCTCTAACTTGGATGAACATTTCCTTTCTTTTCAAAATGGAGGTAAAAACTAGACGGTTAATGAGTTATTTCCTCACTCGTCAAATTCAAACCAGTTGGTGACACTGTACTCATCATTACTATTATTATTATTGAGAATTTAGGGGAATTATTAGCTGTGCAAATGGAACACAATTTATTTGTTCTCTCACCTTCTGAATCTGACAAGAGCTCTATGGAAAAAGAGAGTTTATAAGCATAGAGAAGCAGGTAAAAAGCCATATCGATTGACCAATCGATTGGGTGAAAAGGTTGTCGAGAGAATGGAACAAGGGTCAAGAATCAAGTGAGGTCATGCATCTCCATAAACTCAGAGTCACACCGCATATGCCCCTCTCTCTGCTTTTATGGGCTCAGTTAATTTGATTGGAATCAAGTGACCCCTGTGCACAGATCCAGGCTCAGTGCTCTAGTGTGATTTAAATCATTTCAGTAAGAATTTGAATAGGTCAAGCTGATCCTGGACCAGCACCCAAGGGACACTTTTCCTTCAGCTCTTTACACCATTTCACTCTCACATTGGAAAGTCGCTGCGGTTTGAAACTGTGAGAGGTTGGGAGTGCAGCGATAAACACCTCAAATGGAACAGCAGAACCGGCAACCATCAAAACCATAACAATTTTTCAGTAAGATCATTTTGGGGGATAATGCGTATTATGGGAAATATTACTGTAGGTAAATATCACTTAATTCATTATTACTGTAACACTTCAGGAACAGATAATACCTTGATATTTCATATCAACATCTTTTGCAATACAGTGATTAATGATAAGGGATATGGTATTGTGCAGGAACAATATTTGAACTAACGCAACAAAACAGCAAAACTTATCATCAACTTATCCTTCTATTAAACCATTACCTTAGTAAGTGCACACATACACACAGGTCACGATATATACCCAGAGTAAATATATACAGTATATATCATTTGGTCATTTGTAATTTAGATTACGTTTTCACTCTGCATCAATTTCAAGTCAACGTCATTTGATGTTTAATACAATTCCTTCACTTGGATGCTTTGGCGAAACCATGATACTGTATCATGTAATGCCTAATCTCAACAGATCAGGGTTTTCCCCAAAACATGAATATCATATTAAGCACTAAAGATCATCTTAAGTTCATTCATAAGCAATAGAAAAATTATGATTTTATGCCATTTTGCCAATATGATCTTTATGTTTTTGGGAAACTCACCGCTGATCTCTAGCAATTAGTATCAGTCGGCGCTGATATCACAACAACTATCTGTCAGACTGATTCTCTGGGTCTAACTCCTCAACAGATGATTCCTAAAGATCTCTACATAAATGATACAGTATCCATAAACCCATCAAATAGGCCTGCAGGATCTTTTCCATTACTGACGGCCATCGCCAGAGCAATCCCAGGATTCAGTAGTCTCCGTTTGTCAGTCCACCGTGACGGACACTCAGGTCACCGACACATCGTGCCGTGACTGAGACTGACAGACATGCACGTTAACCAGGTGATTGACAGGAAGCAGGGAAGCATACGAACACACAAACACAGAGGAGGAGTTGTGTATTGTTTCCTTTCCTTACCATCTCTGCACTCACTTCCCTCTGAATGAAAAGAAACAATTGGTACATAGACATTAGTACTGCGGACAGTGAAGGGTTAAACAACAACCAAATATACTGTCCCTGTGTACGGAGTCTGTGACTGGAGAAAAAAGTTGTGGCTATATGAATATATGAAATACTAGATCATAAAAACAAGACATACAAACATACATAGGCTTACCCATGATGACACTGGCATACATGCTGGTTACTACAAATACACACAAACGCAGAATGCATTGATACATTTGTGCATTCATACAGTCACTGCACTACAATCCTTTTTGTTACAGTACCCTTCCTTGTCTCAGGGTGCCTCACCTCTAATAAAAGAAAGTAAAAGGTTTTATGGTTAAGTATGAGGATAATGCTAATATATACAGTATCAGTCAAAAGTTTGGACACCTACTCATTCAAGGGCTTTTCTTTACTTTTACTATTTTCTAAATTGCAGAATAATAGCAAAGACATCAAAACTATGAAATAGCATATATGGAATAATGTAGTAACCAAAAAAGTTATATATTATATTTCAGATTATTCAAAGTATCCACCCTTTGCCTTGATGACAGCTTTGCACACTCTTGGCATTCTCTCAACCAGCTTCATGAGATTTTTACCTGGAATGCATTTAAATTAACAGGTGTGTCTTGTTAAAAGTTAATTTGTGGAATTTATTTCCTTCCTAATGTGTTTGATCAGTTGTGTTGTGACAAGGTAGAGGTGGTATACAGAATATTTGGTAAAATACCAACTCCATATTATGTCAAGAACAGCTCAAATAAGCAAAGAGAAATGACAGTACATCATTACTTTAAGACATGAAGGTAAGTCAATGCAGAACACGTCAAGAACAGTCGCAAAAACCATCAAGCGCTATGATAAAATTGGCTCTCATGAGGACTTCCACAGGAAAGGAAGACCCAGAGTTAGCTCTGCTGCAGAGGACAGGTTCATTAGAGTTAAATGCACCTCAGATTACAGCCCAAATAAATGCTTCACAGAATTCAAGTAACAGACACATCTCAACATCAACTGTTCAGAGGAGACTGCGTGAATCAGGCCTTCATGGTCAAATTGCTGCAAAGAAACCACTACTAAAGGACAACAATAATAAGAAGAGACTTGCTTGGGCCAAAAAACACGAGCAATGGTCATTAGACTGGCGGAAATCTGTCCTTTGGTCTGATGAGTCCAAATTTTTGGTTCCAACCGCCATGTCTTTGTGAGACGCAGAGTAGGTGAACGGATGATCTCCGCATGTGTGGTTCCCACCATAAAGCATGGAGGAGGTGGTGTGATGGTGTGGGAGTGCTTTAATGGTGACACCGTCTGTGATTTATTTAGAATTCAAGGCACACTTAACCAGCATGGCTACCACAGAATTCTGCAGCGATATGCCATCCCATCTGGTTTGCACTTAGTGGGAATAAAATTTGTTTTTCAACAGGACAATGACCTAAAACACACCTCCAGGCTGTGTAAGGGCTATTTTACCAAGAAGGAGAGTGATGAGTGCTGCATCAGATTTCCTGGCCTCCACAATCACCTGACCTCAACCCAATTGAGATAGTTTGGGATGAGTTGGACCGCAGAGTGAAAGGAAAAGCGGACAAATAGTGCTCACCATATGTGGGAACTCCTTCAAGACTGTTGGAAAATCATTCCTCATGAAGCTGATTGAGAAAATGCCAAGAGTGTGCAAGCTGTCATCAAGGCAAATGGTGGCTACTTTGAAGAATCTAAAATCTAAAATCTATTTTGATTTGCTTAACACTTTTTTGGTTACTACATGATTCCATATGTGTTATTTCATAGTTTTGATGTCTTCACTAATATTCTACAATGTAGAAAATATCTGGTTTGAGTAGGTGTGTCTAAACTTTCACTGGTACTATACAGTATATGCAGAAGCACACACTGAAATACCCACACACACCCACCCAAAAGACACTTCTGCAAATATGTATACAAGATACAAACAAACAAGTAAAAGCTAATATACAGTGCATTCGGAACCTATTCAGACCACTTCACTTTTTCCATTTTTTTTTTTTACCTGAAAGCGTTGTTGTAAAATGGATTAAATATTTTTTTTCAATGGAAACAGGATGCACCTGAGCTCAATACCGAGTCTCATACAAAGGGTCTTAATACTTATGTAAATAAGGAATATGTTTTTTATTTTTAAGAAATTTGCTAACAATTTCTAAAAACCTGTTTTGCTTTGTCATTATGGGGTATTGTGTGTAGATTTTTATTGAATACATTTTAGCACAAGACTGTTACGTAACAAAACGTTGAAAAAGTCAAGGGGTCTGAATACTTTCCCAATGCAATTAGCTACGTTAAATGGCGATCCTCCTGCGTACTTCTATCAAGTTTCTAATTGTGGGGCTGCACACGTCTGTATATTTTATCTTCGCAACTATAGAGGATTGGTATTTTGCCAAGCTTATTGTAGTTGCATACAGCATAGGGTGTAAATTAAGGCTTAACACATTGACTGAAAAGCTCTTACCCTCTGTATGGCTGGGCCTGTGTTAATGTTGCAGGCTGGGCCTGTGTTAATGTTGCAGGCTGGGCCTTTGTTAATGTTACAGGATGGGCCTGTGTTAATGTTACAGAATGGGCCTGTGTTAATGTTACAGGGTGGGCCTGTGTTAATGTTGCAGGCTGGGCCTGTGTTAATGTTACAGGGTGGGCCTGTGTTAATGTTGCAGGCTGGGCCTGTGTTAATGTTGCAGGCTGGGCCTGTGTTAATGTTACAGGATGGGCCTGTGTTAATGTTACAGGATGAGCCTGTGTTAATGCTACAGGATGGGCCTGTGTTAATGTTGCAGGCTGGGCCTGTGTTAATGTTGCAGGCTGGGCCTGTGTTAATGTTGCAGGCTGGACCTGTGTTAATGTTGCAGGCTGGGCCTGTGTTAATGTTGTAGGCTGGGCCTGTGTTAATGTTTCAGGCTGGGCCTGTGTTAATGTTACAGGATGGGCCTGTGTTATTGTTACAGGATGGGCCTGTGTTAATGTTACAGGATGGGCCTGTGTTAATGTTGCAGGCTGGGCCTGTGTTAATGTTACAGGATGGGCCTGTGTTAATGTTACAGGATGGGCCTGTGTTAATGTTACAGGATGGGCCTGTGTTATTGTTACAGGATGGGCCTGTGTTAATGTTACAGGATGGGCCTGTGTTAATGTTGCAGGCTGGGCCTGTGTTAATGCACCTTGTACGTACACAGACAAACACACACGCACGAACGCACACACTCTCCCACACACATTATGCACAAGTGACATGTTAGACCAGAAAACATCTTAGCCTCAGTAGCAAGCTGTTAATAAAAGATCATGAGGATTTAGGGGATACATTTAACTAACATGAGTTGTTAAGCATGAGGCACGCATTTTAAAAAGACAAACACACCACTCACACACAGTACAAGTGACATGTTAGGCCATCTATAATAGAAAATGATAACATATTAGGCAGGGGGTGAAATAACTTAGTAATGCTAGCATGATCGCCAGACACTCATACACACACACACACACACACACACACACGCACACACACGCACGCACGACTAGTAATGCTAGCATGGTGCACATTGCACACCCACTCTGTACAAGTAACACATCCAGACAGAAAAGCTTATCCTTTGGAGCAGGCTGGGCCTCTGTTAATTAAAATTATATGTTTTAATGTTAGCATGATGCAACTTGTACACACAAACAGGGCCGGCTCCAGGCATAAGCGTCAAAAGCGGTCACTTACGCCCCCCCCTCCCTAAAAACTATGTCGGGGTCTTAACCACCATTGATTTTGTTAGCCAACCAAATCTCGCTCAGGGCCCCCAACAGGCTAAAGCTGGTCCTGCACACAAGCACACACATCACAAACACATTTTACAAGTGACACAATAGGCCAGAAAAGCTCTTGCTATCTGTAACACCATCTGCTAATGAAAATGATAAGATATTAGGCAGGGCATTCATTGAGAATGAGTAGAATTAGAAAAACTGTTTTGTCCATTTGTAAAGCTAGCATGATGCACCTTATCCACACATACAGGTACACTTCCACATAACAGTATGCGCACACATTCAGCTAGAGAAGCACTTACCCTCTGCAGCAGGCTGGTTTTGGGGGATGAACTGAATAAGTAGTATTGCACCTTGTAAGCATTCACACACACACACACACACACACACACACACACACACACACACACACACACACACGTACACACACGTATATACACACACACACGCACACACACACACACACATTCCGTACAAGTGACATGTTAGGCCAGAAATGCTCTTACCCTCTATAGCAGACCGGTCTTCTGCCAAGAAAGTGAAGGGCTTTTAGAAGAGGAACTTGAGTAATTACTTAGTAAATATGGCATGGTTTACACACACACACCTGTTCATACAGAATGCTATCTTGATACATTGCATACACTCACGTAAGTATCACATTCAGCCAGAAAAGCTCTTACCCATTATAAATAAGAGGGTTTAAGGAACTGGACTTAAATGTTGAGTAGAGCTGCCTTACATAATGTAATATGAACTCACCTATACACATCCACAAACACATAGTGTACACAGACGCAACTAACACATTTAGCCAGAAAAGCTCTTACCCTCAGTAACAGGTTCGACCACTGTCAATACAATGACAGAATTTCAGTGATATGAACTAGACTGTACCAAATTATCTGAGTCTGTACCAAAGCTAGCATCAATGCAGTATGCATACAGATGTAGGTTCTTAATTTGACCACTCTTTTGTTGATCAAAATTTTCCTGCACGGCAGGAAATGCAAACTTGTCGTGCACTCAAGGTTTAAAAAGGCTTCCAAAGTTTGTAATTTCCACTTTAAAAACGTCAGACTTGATTTGCCTTAACGTAAAGTGTATCCCTACAAAAATATCCATGAATTATAATCAACATAATAATTCACATTTCCAGTTACTGCAGGATTATTTTCCTGCTGTAGCAATCTGGCTCAAATTAAAATCCTACATGTACACTCTCACACACACATACATTACTCGTATACCCACAAGCAAATGCCTCCACCATCTCTCTGATGAACTGTAGATAACACACTGACTTCAACTTAATGCTGTGTGTGTTATACATTGAAGGACCATATTAAGCCAGAACAGCTCTTACCCTCTACAGCAGGTTCGCCTTCTGTCAGTAAAGATAAACAGGGCTATCAGGGAGGACGACTGGACTTCATTGTTGAATAGAGCTGACATGATGCACGGTGTACACATACAGCATTCTCACAATATATGCAAACTTACCGTGTACACACACAACAACCCATGTGCTCGTGCTGCATACACTTATTTAAGTAATTCATTCAGCCACAAAAATGTTTCCCCTCTATAGCAGGCTGGGCCTCTGTTAATACACACAAATGGATTTCAGTAGGAGGTACTGGACTTAAGTCTGTATTGGAGCTAGCATTATGTACAGACAGTCACACGCACATACACACACACAGACGTACAAAAACAGATACAAACATACAACACGGACAAAAACCTATACCTGCACACATCCACATGCAATACATCCACAGATGACACAACAGAATAGCTCTAACCCTCTTCAGCAGGCTGGGCCTCTGCCACTAAAACGAGAGGATTTCAGTGTGGAGTAAGTGTGTAATAAAGGTGGTATACTGCATTAGCAGACACTCACACAAACTCACACACTGAGTACATGGAAATACACATCCGAAACGTTTCCTGAACAATCCTCCACGTATGCATGTATGTATACACTGTAACAAAAAGATGTTGATTCAACGTACAATTGTTTTTTGTGAGTTTGTTGAGCAAACTCACAATCCTATTGCAGCTGGTTGTTTTACAAATGTACGTTGATCCAACAGATGTTGTTTTTACAGAGTACACACACACAAAATAAAAAATAATAAACACACTCACACAGACCACACCACACACACGCACACCCAGATACATACACGCACCCAGAAACACACACTCCAGTGCTTGCCAAAATAACCCATATAACAAACATCACCTCAACCTTAACATAGCTCTTACCAACTGATTGGTGACCTGTTATCTCAGGTAACAAAGAAAACAGAATAAGAATCAGAAGAATAATGACTAATATATCATTTAAATGAATATAGTCTGCTTTGTCAGGCATAAACCAGTAGGATATTGTAATAGGCGTGAATATAAACATGTGAAGCCTAAGTTAAGTGTATTGGCGTTCTGTCTGATCAACACTGTCATGGTGCGTGGTGAGAATCATGCATGGCCACTGTCTCATCCCCACAGAAAGTTACTTCTGTGATTGGTCTTAGAGGCCTTACCATGATCCTCCGCTGGCTTCGCTGAGTGAGGGAAAACAGTTAACCGACATTACATTGGAATGATGAGGGGATGGTTATGCCCTACTGACTAACAAACACACACAAAGGGACATAGGTTAACACACACACACACACACACACACACACATGCCCTGTTCTCACCCACCCTTATCTGTAAAAATAAAATTTAAAAAAATAAAAAAGGAGAGAAATTGAATCAGACATTGATTTTAGTATAGGCCTAACCATTCATCAAAGTATTTCATGTATACGTATTTGTCATTCATTTGTTATGAGTGGACTCACCAGCAGGTGCTGCTGCAGCCTTATCTGTCTTGGCTGCTACAATTAAAGACAAACATATACAATAATGAATAACTCAGTGACATATGTTTTCATCAGTAGTATGTAAAGAGGGCAAAGGTTAGATTCCCACCATACCATCTCGAAAACATCATGGACCATTAAACTTACAATATAGTTGATATAATATAAAATAATCACCACTGTGAATTACCAATATTTGACTTCACACTGTGCAAACATGCATACATACAAACATTCACAAATGATTTGAATGCACATGTATTATGTAGAAGTCTAGATATGCATAATCCACGCATGCACACAGCACTGTAGTGTAAATTCAGAATGTTGATACATTAATGCATTCCCATGTACATTGTACATACAATATTATACCGGTACGTAGACACATAACACATAAATTCATACGATAAACAAATACATATTCTAATGTAACCACAGAGGAGTTGCACATTCACTCAACCTTGCTTTGTGCAGTTCTTACCAATTTCTTCAGGCTTTGCCTCTGGCAAAGAAAGAGTATTGGCATTGGAGTCAATGTAAGTACACTGTATATAGAAAAAAAGGTTGGCATTCATTGGGATGACTCATGTACTGGAGGCAGCTCTGCCATGTAGTCACTAGCTGGCACAGCCACAAAAACATAAAAGAATTAACCCTAACCTTAACCACACTGCTAACCTTACGCCTAACCCTAACCTTAAATTTATTTTTTACAATATATAGCTAATTTTGACTTTGTAGCTGGCCCATCTAGTGGATATCACTCAATTATGCCTCCAGGACAAGACTCATCCCAATAAACATCAACATGCTATAGAAACAGTGGCTACTGTGTGTATATTCTTGATAGAGATGGGAAGTTTTAAAGAGAAGATCATTTTTATTTTTTATTTCACCAGGTAGGCTAGTTGAGAACAAGTTCTCATTTACAACTGCGACCTGGCCAAGATAAATCAAAACAGTGCGACAAACAACAACACAGAGTTACACATGGAATAAACAAACATACAGTCAATAATACAATAGAAAAAGTCTATATACAGTGTGTGGAAATTAGGTAGGATAAGGGATGCAAGGCAATAAATAGGCCATAGTGGCGAAATAATTGCAATATAGCAATTAAACACTGGAGTGATAAATGTGCAGAAGATGAGTGTGCAAGTAGAGACACTGGGGTAGAAAGGAGCAAAATAAATAAAATAAATAACAGTATGAGGATGCGGTAGTTGGATGGGCTATTTACAGATGGGCTATGTACAGGTGCAGTGATCTGTGAGCTGCTCTGACAGCTGGTGCTTAAAGTTAGTGAGGGAGATATGAGTCTCCAGCTTCAGTGATTTTTGCAGTTCGTTCCAGTCATTGGCAGCAGAGAAATGGAAGGAAAGGCGGCCAAAGGAGGAATTGGCTTTGGGGGTGACCAGTGAAATATACCTGCTGGAGCACATGCTATGGGTTGGTGCTACTATGGTGACCAGTGAGCTGAGATAAGGAGGGGCTTTACCTAGTAAAGACTTATAGATGACCTGGAGCCAGTGGGTTTGGCGATAAATATGAAGCGAGGGCCAGCCAACGAGAGCATACAGGTCGCAGTGGTGGGTAGTATATGGGGCTTCGGTGACAAAACGGATGGCACTGTGATAGACTGCATCCAATTTGCTGAGTAGAGTGTTGGAGGCTATTAGGGTTTTGATAGGGTTTAAGACCCTATCAAAAGCATCTTAGTCTTGAGGCTGCGTTCTTTGATATTTTTCAGTAACTGACTATCCTACCGATCCTTGACTTTGGCGATGTCATTTACAATGACTGTAGAGATTAAGTCTTAGTTACTGGAAAAAAAACTGAACCACACAGTAACGGTAATGATCTCTGGCTCAAACTCTCGCCGGACACATGGATCTGCCATCCAAAGCTATAATTTGTACAGACAGTGTCCTTGTTCAGAGCACCTGTTAAAGTGATAACATAAATAGTCTCAGTGCCTTGGGGATTGTAGTCAGCTAAATCCATTAAACTACTCAACCACAGAATGTAGAACATCAACCAAGTCTCCCGAACTATCTCCATCTGATCAATCACAACTGACTTTTCAGAACTATTGTCCCATGAGTATACCGAACTGCGATTCTGAGATTTAAGCCTTGGCCTTGACACTCTGGTTGTGCTGAATGACCCTGGCTGTGTTCTCAGTGTTAGCATACTGATCAACTGACACATCTATTTTTGAAAAGGTTTGTTTTTCAGGCAGCAATATGTTAGCATTCTCAGCACATCTAGTTTTATTCCTGGCAACACCCACTGTCTTAGGTCTCAGGGGGTCTTTGACACGCAGGGCATTAAAAGCCTTCTTTAGCCCAGGTTCTGAGCCTTTTTTAGCAGGTCCAGTCCATAGATGGAGGGTAAGTGGGTCAGTGAAGTTCTGATGCTCCATTTGCTGCTCAGTCCACTATTGTTGACTGGGATGAGTGTTATGCATCATTGAGCACATGGCATGAGACGGTAAGCCCCGATGACAAGGCCTTGTGTACTAAGCTGGCACAAAGCATTTGTTTAACCACCCATCATGACATTGTTAAATGACACAGGATGAGTGGCTGTTGTGAAGCACGGGAAAAATATGGAACATGTAGTGACTATCACTGCATGGTCTCCTCTGTGACAACAGTGTAGAAGTCAGCAATCAAAATGACAAATCCTGTCCCTATACTACAGTATGTTCCAGGACGGTGGTTACCAGTCAAATCCCCTGTTCAGATTCCCATGAAAATGTATGATAGCAGAAATTGATAGATGAGACCATCCCTAGATTCCATTGCTAAATAAGATGCATTAGGATACTATAAAAACAGGCCGGAATTTGACAAGTGATTGTCTTTGGTTAGCCCAACACCCAACCCCTTCTCTCTTTCAGGCCTTCAGCCCAGTTTGGCCAAGGCTTCTCTCTGGTTACGACCTGTCAGCACTCTCTCTATCACAGGCCAGCTCAGTGTCTGTCTGTCTGTCTGTCTATCTGCCGTACTCATACCAAAAGTTCTAAGTACAGCGTTAAGTCATAGAGCGCGAGAGAGAGAGACAGACAGAATGACAGACAGACAGAAAAGATGAGAGCGAGAGAAAGAGAGAAAAGAGAGCCGAGAAATGAGAGAAAGTGAGAAGGAGCGAGAGGGAGAGGTAAATGAGAAAGGCCATCAGGGGTCAGATATGGTGAGAAGTGTTCAGTTGAGGGCTTGAGGGTCAGCTCCATCAGATTTAGTCATGGGAGAGATGGATACCATGGTGTATATTTAACAAATATCCTGTGAGATAGTTGATGAACCAGTGTTTGATTTCCTAAATTTCTCTACCCAAGCTGCCCCATCACTGTCAAGCCTTCCTCTAAATATATACTGAACAAAAATATAAATGCAACATGTAAAGTGTTGGTCCCATGTTTCATGAGTTGGAATAAAAGATCCCAGAAATTTTCCATACGCACAAAAAGGTTATATATCTCAAATTATGTGCACAAATCAGTTTACATCCCTGTTAGTGAGCATTTCTCCTTTGCCAAGATGGCATATCAAGAAGCTGATTAAACGGCATGGTCATTACACAGGTGCACCTTGTGCTGGGGACAATAAAAAGCCCCTCTAAAATGTGCAGTTTTGTCACACAACACAATGCCACAGATCTCATTTTGAGGGAGCGTGCAATTGGCATGCTGACTGCAGGAATGTCCACCAGAGCTGTTGCCAGATAATTTAATGTTCATTTCTCTACCATAAGCTGCATCCAACGTCGTTTTAGAGAATTTGACAGTACGTCCAACCAGCCTCAAAACCACGGACGTGGTCTGGGCGAGCAGTTTGCTGATGTCAATGTGAACAGAGTGCCCCATGGTGGTGGTGGGGTTATGGTATGGGCAGGCATAAGCTATGGACAATGAATACAATTGTGTTTTATCGATGGCAATTTGAATGCACATAGATATCATGACGAGATCCTGAGGCCCATTGTCGTGTCATTCAAGTGATGGAAAAAGTACCCAATTGTCATACTTGAGTAAAAGTAAAGATACCTTAATAGAAAACGTAAAATTGAAAGTCAACCAGTAAAATACTACTTGAGTAAAAGTCTGAAAGTATTTGGTTTTAAATATACTTAACTGTCAAAAGTAAATGTAAATGTTCAAATATAAGTAAAAGTACAAATCATTTCAAATTCTGTATATTAAGCAAACCAGATGGCGCCATTTTCTTGTTTTTATTTTATTTACGGATAGCCAGGGGTACACTCCAACACTCAGACATAATTTACAAACGAAGCATGTGTGTTTAGTGAGTCCACCAGATCAGAGGCAGTAGGGATGACCAGGGATATTCTCTTGATAATTGTGTGAATTGGAACCTTTTCCTGTCCTGCTAAGCATTCAAAATGTAACGAGTACTTTTGGGTGTCAGGGAAAATGTATGGAGTAAAAAGTATGTTATTTTCTTTAGGAATGTAGTGAAGTAAAAGTAAAAGTAGTCAAAAATATAAATAGTAAAGTAGGGTACAGATACCCCCCAAAAAACGACTTAGGTAGTAGTTGAAAGTATTTTTACACCACTGTCATTCATCCGCCTCCATCAACTCATGTTTCAGCATGATAATGCACAGCCCCATGTCGCAAGGATCTGTGCACAATTATTGGAATCTGAAAATGTCCCAGTTCTTCCATAGCCTGCATACTCACCAGACATGTCACCCATTGAGCATGTGTGGGATGCTCTGGATCAACGTGTACGACAGCCGTGTTCCAGTTCCTGCCAATATCCAGCAACTACACACAGCCATTGAAGAGGATTGGGACAACATTCCACAGGATACAATCAACAGCCTGATCAACTGTATGCGAAGGAGATGTATTGCGCCGCATGAGGCAAATGGTGGTCACACCAGATAGTGACTGGTTTTCTGATCCATGCCCCTACCTTTTCTTTAAGGTATCTGTGACCAAAATGCATATCTGTTTTCCCAGTCATGTGAAATCCATAGATTAGGGCCTAATGATTTTATTCCAATTGACTGATTTCCTTATATGAACTTTAACTCAGTAACATCTTTGAAATTGTTGCCTGTTGCGTTAATATTTTTGTTCAGTATATATACACACACACACACACACACACACACACACACACGTATATACATACATATATATATATATATATATATATATATATATATATACATATATGACGGAGGATATGTCTTCTCTCTGTATTCATGCCTCAGCCTCACTGCTCTGAAAAGTGGTGCTTCATCATATTATATTATCATCATCATTTGAGATTAACATATTAAATCAGGGACAAATCAAAATGGCAAGTTCTTTACCATTCAATAAGAAATGGAAATGCATGGGGGGGGCATTTGGCTTTTGAACTATGCTATAAATGTAAATGAAAGTGCACGTCTTCACTCACAGGGTTATATGGATTAAGGATATCATATTCTTTCTCAAAATATACAGAATCTTTCAACATTTGTACCAGGTAGCCTGAGTATGTATTTTATATATATATATATATATATATATGAAAGTATTCGGCCCCCTTGAACTTTGCGACCTTTTGCCACATTTCAGGCTTCAAACATAAAGATATAAAACTGTATTTTTTTGTGAAGAATCAACAACAAGTGGGACACAATCATGAAGTGGAACGACATTTATTGGATATTTCAAACTTTTTTAACAAATCAAAAACTGAAAAATTGGGCGTGCAAAATTATTCAGCCCCTTTACTTTCAGTGCAGCAAACTCTCTCCAGAAGTTCAGTGAGGATCTCTGAATGAGCCAATGTTGACCTAAATGACTAATGATGATAAATACAATCCACCTGTGTGTAATCAAGTCTCCGTATAAATGCACCTGCACTGTGATAGTCTCAGAGGTCCGTTAAAAGCGCAGAGAGCATCATGAAGAACAAGGAACACACCAGGCAGGTCCGAGATACTGTTGTGAAGAAGTTTAAAGCCGGATTTGGATACAAAAAGATTTCCCAAGCTTTAAACATCCCAAGGAGCACTGTGCAAGCGATAATATTGAAATGGAAGGAGTATCAGACCACTGCAAATCTACCAAGACCTGGCCGTCCCTCTAAACTTTCAGCTCATACAAGGAGAAGACTGATCAGAGATGCAGCCAAGAGGCCCATGATCACTCTGGATGAACTGCAGAGATCTACAGCTGAGGTGGGAGACTCTGTCCATAGGACAACAATCAGTCGTATATTGCACAAATCTGGCCTTTATGGAAGAGTGGCAAGAAGAAAGCCATTTCTTAAAGATATCCATAAAAAGTGTTGTTTAAAGTTTGCCACAAGCCACCTGGGAGACACACCAAACATGTGGAAGAAGGTGCTCTGGTCAGATGAAACCAAAATTGAACTTTTTGGCAACAATGCAAAACGTTATGTTTGGCGTAAAAGCAACACAGCTGAACACACCATCCCCACTGTCAAAATGGTGGTGGCAGCATCATGGTTTGGGCCTGCTTTTCTTCAGCAGGGACAGGGAAGATGGTTAAAATTGATGGGAAGATGGATGGAGCCAAATATAGGACCATTCTGGAAGAAAACCTGATGGAGTCTGCAAAAGACCTGAGACTAGGACGGAGATTTGTCTTCCAACAAGACAATGATCCAAAACATAAAGCAAAATCTACAATGGAATGGTTCAAAAATAAACATATCCAGGTGTTAGAATGGCCAAGTCAAAGTCCAGACCTGAATCCAATCGAGAATCTGTGGAAAGAACTGAAAACTGCTGTTCACAAATGCTCTCCATCCAACCTCACTGAGCTCGAGCTGTTTTGCAAGGAGGAATGGGGAAAAAATTCAGTCTCTCGATGTGCAAAACTGATAGAGACATACCCCAAGCGACTTACAGCTGTAATCGCAGCAAAAGGTGGCACTACAAAGTATTAACTTAAGGGGGCTGAATAATTTTGCACGCCCAATTTTTCAGTTTTTGATTTGTTAAAAAAGTTTGAAATATCCAATAAATGTCGTTCCACTTCATGATTGTGTCCCACTTGTTGTTGATTCTTCACAAAAAAATACAGTTTTATATCTTTATGTTTGAAGCCTGAAATGTGGCAAAAGGTCGCAAAGTTCAAGGGGGCCGAATACTTTCGCAAGGCACTGTGTATATATATATATATATACACACACTCTCTCAGCTCTCTCCCCCTCGACTTCTCCCTCACTCTCTCTCTCTTTTGAAGGGTAACCTCTGTGGAATGTTCTTAATCTCTCTTGACATTTCCCCCTCTTCCTTCTCTCTGTGTGCTTCTCCTCCCTCAGATACAGTAGTAGTATGCCATAGACATTCTACTGCCATGTGTGGCCTCATTTTATACATCACCCTCAAAGGCTTAATCTTTGAAGTGTTCGCTAATTTCATCACTGACCCAGCTCACATTAGCAAGAGTTGTCTTAAAGAGTTGAATCTGTGATATCTTGAAAAGAACATGTTTGTTTTATACTACCATTAGAGTTATATATTTTAGCCTTGCGGTAATGCATCTACAGTATGCTTGGTGAGGATTCCTTTTCCTAAGCCAATGTTAGAGAGCTTCTGAAATACCTGCCTATAGGCTCTTTAATGTAGAGGCCGACATTGGAGTAGAGAAGCAGGTATGGGGAGTTGAACATTTAATGAGGAACAGACATGGAACAAGGCAGGAACAGCGTCAGCACATGGGTAACACAATGACATACGAACATTAATCCATTAATTAAACAGAGCTTGAGACAGACAGATATAAGGGAGGTAATGACACAGGTGATTGAGTCCAGGTGAGACCAATAATTGCTGATGCGCATGACAGGGGAAGGCAGGTGTGCGTGATGCTGGGGAGCCTGGTGCCTTCGAGCGCCAGGGAGGGGGAGAGGGAGCAGGCGTGACACTTTAACACGTCTACAACCGTGAGTTAAAGGCAACATGTTGTGTTAATGGTGCTTGGTGACCCTCACAACACCACAGAGATATCTACAACCTATAGACGTGTGACATACGTCTGACATACAGTGCATTCAGAAAGTATTCAAACCCCTTCCCTTCTTCCAAAAATGTTTAGGTTACAGCCTTATTCTAAAACGTTTTCAATTGTTATTTTCTCCAATCAATGTACACACAATACCCCATAAAGGCAAAGCAAAAACAGGTTTTAGAAATGTTTGCAAATGTATATAAAAAATATTACATTTACATAAGAATTCAGACCCTTTACTCAGTATTTTGTTGAAGTACCTTTGGCAGCGATTACAGTCTCAAGTCTTCTTGGGTATGACGTTACAAGCTTGGCACACCTGTATTTGGAGAGTTTCTCCCATTCTTCTCTGCAGATCCTCTCAAGCTCTGTCAGGTTCGATGGGGAGCATCGCTGCACAGCTATTTTCAGGTCTCTCCAGAGATGTTCGATCAGGTTCAAGTCCAGGCTCTGGCTGGGCCACTCAAGGACACTCAGAGACTTGTCCCGAAGCCACTCCTGCGTTGTCTTGGCTGCTTAGGGTCGTTGTCCTGTTGGAAGGTAAACCTTCGCCCCAGTTTGAGGCCTGAGCACTCTGGAGCAGGTTTTCATCGAGGATCTCTCTGTACTTTGCTCCGTTCATCTTTCCCTCGATCCGGACTAGTCTCCCAGTCCCCGCCGCTGAAAAACATCCTCACAACATGATGCTGCCACCACCATGCTTCACCGTAGTGATGTTACCAGGTTTCCTCCAGACATGACGCTTGGCATTCAGGCCAAAGAGTTCAATCTTGGTTTCATCAGACCAGACAATCTTGTTTCTCATGGTTTGACAGTCCTTTAGGTGCCTTTTGGCAATCTCCAAGCAGGCTGTCGTGCCTTTTACTGAGGAGTGGCTTACATCTGGCAACTCTACCATAAAGGCCTGATTAGTGGAGTGCTGCAGAGATGGTTGTCCTTCTGGAAGGTTCTCCCATCTCCACAGAGAAACTCTGGAGCTCTGTCAGAGTGACCATCGAGTTCTTAGTCACCTCCCTGACAAAGGTCCTTCTCCTTTGATTGCTCAGTTTGGCCGGGCGGCCAGCTCTAGGAAGAGTCCTGGTGGTTCAAACTTCTTCAATTTAAGAATGATGGAGGCCACTGTGTTCTTGTGGACCTTCAATGTTGCAGAAATGTTCTGGTACCCTTCCCCAGATCTGTGCCTCGACACAATCCTGTCTCAGAGCTCTACAGACAATTCCTTCGACCTCATGGCTTGGTTTTTGCTCTGACATGCACTGTCAACTGTGGGACCTTATATAGACAGGCTTTTCCAAATCATGTCCAATCAATTGAATTGACCACAGGTGGACTCCAATCAAGTTGAAGAAACATCTCAAGGATGATCAATAGAAACAGGATGCACCTGAACTCAATTTCGAGTCTCATAGCAAAGGGTCTGAACACTTATGTAAATAAGGTATCTATTTTTTATTTGTAATACATTTGCCAACATTTCTAAAAAAACAGTTTTTGCTTTGTCATTATGGGCTATTGTGTGTAGATTGATTAGGAAAACAATGAATTTAATCAATTTTAGAATAAAGCTGTAACGTAACAACATGTGGAAAAAGTCAAAGGGTCTGAATACTTCCCGAATGCACTGTACATGTCTCATTACTCATAACATTACTCACATGTGATGCTGCACACCCAAAAAAATCCTGCATATTAGTATGGGAGAGTGAGTTAAGTTGAGCCAAAGGGGTTTATTCCATCATTTCATGGAAGAAATCACATGGAAAAAGAAGTAAGCAAGTTAGGTCCAAACAGGTGATTTTCACCAAATCAAATTAATTTATTGTGTTAAGAGGTTTCATGATGCTTGTTTCTAAACCAAAGTAGATCATTTTAAGATTGTTCTATACATCAGTTGTGGTCTCTATAAACTTCAATATGAGGACCTAAACCTAACCTCCTGTGTGGGCTATTAAAGTCCAAATGTTCAGTGTTAGTAGTTGTATCTAGTATTGTACTTCAATTAGTAATTATATTTCTAAGTGCATAACCTACAGTACATACAGTATGTGATACAAATAAACATCTTTATCTAGACATGTGCTTGTTTATCTATAAAGTCACCATGGTATAATACGCAGGTTGGAATGTATTGTCATGAATCTTACCCTGGATGCAGTTCTGAAGTGTGGTCACTAGCTGGCACAGTCACAAAGCCATCAAAACCTAACCCTAACCACACTGCTAACCCGAATGCCTAACCCTATAACCTTAAATTATGACCAAAAAGGTCATTATTTTCATTCATTTTTACGATACAGACGATTTTGACTTTGCAGCTGGCCCATCTACTGGAAAAAGCTCAGTTCTGAATACGGGGCAAGATTAATGAAAATCAACGTCAACCTGCGTATAATGCAGGCATTTTCACATTTTCATAAATATATTCAACTATAGCACCAAGTGGGAATATTCACATAAGGACTCAAGAGGAGATTTATATTCAAAGGGTCTATTTATACTGCTGTGCGTGTGGTGGAGTATCAATGGTATTATTGGCATTTGGCGGGCATCTATGCTGGGGGCAGAGTGTGACTGATGGAGTTTCATCATTTTATGATGAGGATGAAGAGAGTGATGCTTTTGGCAGCATGGGAGTACACTTAAGCCTCTGCTCTCTATATCGCTCCATCATTTGGCGGTTTTATTTGACAGTTCCGATGATATGAGTTATAGAGGTATATATGTCATAGTGTTTTCTGGACAAAGGCAGAAGGAGGGGGCATATTCTAAGGAGTAGTAGTAGGGGGGTAGGGAAGGTGGCATGGTGGAGGGAGAGTAAGTTGAATGAATACCATAACATATATGCAGGCCTATATTGCTGGCATCAGGTCTTGCTATGAATAGCATTAATACCACTCTAATGTAGTATTTATTTGTGGTTGTAACTTGGCGGAGGTTGTGGTGGGTCTCAGCCAGGTGTATTTGTTTCCACTGTGCAGTAGTTGTGCTGTGTAATTGCTGCAGCTGTCTTTTAACACAGCATGTGTGGGCTATAGAAGTCACTGGGTTGGCAACTATAACTTCACCTGTTTAACGAACCACTTTCATGTTTTCCAACATGGCAACAGGAAGAGGTGGGAGGACATTTAGTAGGGTACTACAGTACTGAGGTAAGCCTGTAAGGGAGCATAGGAAGGGAGGGGAGAGAACCTGGGAAGGAACCTGGGAGGGTAGTATATCACACCGTATTTTATTAGACAGTAATGATGATAAGAATTATAGCCTGTATGCATTCCTCAAGTGATGTCTTTCTCCGCTACCCCTCCCCCATCTGCAGGCACGCGTCTGGGGTGAAGGTCTATAGTGGAGGAGAGAGGATGAGACATGGTAATAGGAGTGGTAGAGAAGTAAACGGAGAGAGGACAATACCAAATACTATTTGGTATTGTCGGAAATATGTATTTTAGAACGTCCTGTAAATAGAAAGCTTTCAACAAAAACCACTTTGGCACAGAGGAAAATGACACCTCTTTAGGGAAGTAGAATCTGCAGAATGGAATAAACGAGACCCCATAAATATCATCCCAAACTGTCTTCTATCTTTTCCATTCATCTCCATTCATTACCATCTCTCTCCATGCCTTACCAGAGGGCGCTTAAAATAGGTCTGGCTCAAAGCGCAGAAAAACACTTTTACATTAGAGGACATTACCAAATACTACTGCCAGTGTTCCTATCCGCCACAAAATGCTTACGGAGTGTTTATAAAGTCTTAGTTAATGACATATTGGGGCTTAACGGTTCACACTCTGATTGTGAACTCCTCTGGCTCTCTGTTGACTCTGCATCTGTCTGTAATCCATCAAGCCAGAGCTGCATACATGGGGGGGTATGGTGAAGGCCCTGGTATGAGGTAATGCTATACTCACTGCCTCGGTTTCATGAGGGCAGGGTGTAGAAGAGGAGGCTCAGGAGAAGCCAGTCTTTCCCTGCCACTCTGTCCAAGCAGCAGGGCCCAGTCCAGAAGGGGTGGAAAGGGGTGTGGGGAGGGGTGTGGGTAGAGCGGGTCAGTGGCAGTCGGTGCCATTTAAGATTAGGGAGGACGGTTCATTTTAAGGGCCTTAATTCTATTACAGTATATTGGATGACTGTCATTCATATTCCTTTCACCAAGCTCCGTGTAACAGCGATAGGTTTAGACTACGGCGTGATATTTGAATTTGTCCTATACCCATCATGAGGTTGCTACATCCTAGCCTACAAATTAAAGTTTAACATAGGTGCACAGGTCAAGAGACAAATTGGTCTAATCAACGTGACAGACAGTGACACATTCAATACAGCATTGCACACTCTTGCCTGCACCTAACTGATCTAGGGTGTAATCATTAGTCCAAACAGTTTAAAAACATTATGTTTTGCAACTAAAACAAGTTTTTATTGGACAAATACAGATAGGTCCATCCCGTTTAGTTCCATTTGCTTCTGTTTAAGAAACATTTTGCAACAGAATTGGTGGAATGAATACACCCCTGATCACACAGTTCACTTTCATAGCAGCCATACAAACAGCATCATCACATCTACTCACTCTCCTCCTTTCACATTTTCCCTTCACTTGAGGACTTCAGTGCACAACACAACAGCTGTCTGTGACCAGGCGAAAAAACCTTTCCAAGCCAAACCTTCATACCATAAGTACTACACACAGTCTGCATCGTTGTCACCATATTAGCTAACGTCAACATATGCGACTTGACCAAAAGTATGTGGACACCTGCTCGTCGAACATCTCATTCCAAAATCATCGGCATTAATATGGAGTTGGTCACCCCTTTGCTGCTATAACAGCCTCCACTCTTCTGGGAAGGCTTTCCACTAGATGTTGGAACATTGTTGCGGGGACTTGCTTCCATTCAGCCACAAGAGCATTAATGAGGTCGGGCACTGATGTTGGGTGATTAGGTCATGCTGAAACAGGAAAAGAATGTCATTGCATGCTGTAGCATTAAGATTTCCCTTCACTGGATCTAAGGGGCCTAGCCCGAACAATGAAAAACAGACCATTATTTCTCCTCTAACAAACTTTATAGTTGGCACTATGCATACGGGCAGGTAGCGTTCTCCTGGCATCCACCAAACCCAGATTCATACATTCGACTGCCAGATGGTGAAGTGTGATTCATTATTCCAGACAACGTGTTTCCACTGTTCCTTAATTTCCTTAGTTCCTTAGTTTCAACAAAATTAATTTGTTCAAAACTGTTCAACTATTGTCTTTCTCTTTGAGTCAATTACTCACCACATGTTATGCACTGCAGTGCTATAGCTAGCTGTAGCTTATACTTTCAGTTTTAGATTAATTCTCTGATCCATGGACAACATGTCAGTTCATGCTGCAAGAACTCTGATAGGTGGGAGGACGTCCTCCGGAAGTTGTCATAATTACTGTATAAGTCTATGGAAGGGGGTGAGATCCATGAGCCTCCTAAGTTTTGTATTGAAGTCAATGTATCCAGAGGAGGATGGAAAATAGCTGTCCTCTGGCTACACCATGGTGCTACCCTACAGAGTGCTGTTAAGGCTACTGTAGACCTTCACAGAGTGATTTCATCAGTTATTTGGTGACGTGAATATCTTTAGTAGAGTTTTATCTAAAAACGATCACTTTTAAATGTTTCACTATTTGTTTTAATTTTTATTCACTGATTAGGATGGTTCTCCCCTTCTGAAGAGCCTCCACTTGAAGGGGTCATGAAACCCTAAACTTTCACTAATCAAATGGCCCCACCGCAAAACACGTTGGTGGGATATCATAACACTCTATTAGGGACATTTCCCTGCACCGGTCTACTGCTCCAGACCTCCAGGGAGGGGGGTGTAAAGATGCTGATCTTTCACTGCATTACAGCGGATAATTAATTGTGTTATTTTCGCTCCCCTGATGAAGGGAAGCAGCGTCAACAAACAACTCTTCACCTGTTATCACCCCTCATATTGCCTGAGTGTAATTGATACCATGATGTGTCTCACAATCATATACTGTATGTCCAAAACACAAGACATTCATGGCTAATCATTAATATCTCTGATAAAATATTAATATTTTCCACAACACTAGGTTGACCAAGCTTAGGTATTCCCTCTCTGGTATGCTCAATCCCCTTCCTCAGGCTAAGCACACAGGCTGCAGAACTATTCTTAATGCTGTTTATCGGGAAGCGTGCTTTCTCCATGTCCCAGTGGCTTCTTGAGTACCAGACAGTCATCATGGGGGAGGGGAAGGCTCCGGGGCTGAGTTGAAGTTCAAAGGGGGGGGGGCAAGGATTGGGGTTGGTGGAAAAGTAAGGGAGTGCAGTCTAAAGGATGGAATTAATGTGGTGACAGGAACACGATCTACATGATGTCATGATGCTAGATTGGCAACACATGGCTGAGACATAAAGAAATTGGTGTGGGATTACTCTGAGCCAGCCAGGCAGGCAGTATAAACAGGAATAACAGTGGTGAAACGAAGGGTGTGTAAGGTAAGATGACAGAGTACAGTAAAAAAATTATGAAACATATAGTAAATACAGCACAAGATACTGTATGTCCTTTGAATACATTTACTGTATATAGTTAATAGTCTATGGTAAGGATCCAAACAGGCCACATTAATCGGTTAGCCCAATGAAAGAGTTCAGTAGGGGTGTAAGTGAAGTAGACAGGCAATCAGGGTCAGATTGAGCCTCTGAGGTGCAGAGAAGTGACGTGAAGAGGTCACACCTGACATGGCATAACCTCCTCCGACACTTCATCTCGTTCATATTTCTCCCCTCATCTTATCGGTATGCTTTACTATGCTACTGCTCTACTCTGTTCTTCCACACTACACTCTTAGAAAAAAGAGTTTCAAAAGGGTTTTTCAGCTGTCCCCATAGGAGAACCCTTTTTGGTTCCAGGCAGAACCCTCTGTAGAAAGGGTTATACATGGAACCCAAAAGGGTTCTTCAAAGGGTTCTCCTATGGGGAAAGCCCAATAACCCTTTAAGGTTCTAGATAGCACCTTTCTTTCTAAGAATGATTCTTCTCCCTCCCTCCCTCTTTGAGTCTCTCAAATGTCCTGTTGCCATGTGATTTACAGTGCCTTAAGGTCACTGTTGAAAAGAGACCATGACATATTTTAGATCCCCTCAGATAGACAAACATTACTACATACGGGCAATAAATTTCACTGACACTTATGGCAATGTTTTGTCAACAGATGCCGGAGCTGCAATGTCTAGGTCTTCATAACAACTAATTCCATGCATAAAAGACCTACGTATTGCTGGTGTTAATGCTGTCTGAATATAGGCCAACAATGTATAAGTCCTCACACTTGAACCCCTTTTCCCCCATATCAACAGTGTGGGTCTATTACAGACATGGGAAGACTTTGTGGTGTAAAAGAGCACAGATCTGTGCAAATAATAACATGAACCTTTTATAATCTATAACCTAATTTTAACAGATATGTGCTATTTTCAATAGTGCCAAATCAATGGTTTGTAGATGTTCAGTAGATCAAATATCTATCAACAACATTTTAACTAACTATCACTCGGACCATAGACCTAACTTAACCCTTATCATAATGTCTATAATAATAAAAGTTCCAAACTAACTATTGAGACGAGATAGGCCTCTACCTTGACACTGCCCGGACTCTCCACCATCACAAAAACATGCAGATTCTCACTATCTTTCCTGCCATCCACTTTTCTCTTTACCTCACTCTACCTTCATAATGAATGCAACCTATGTGAATTCAGATGATTTCATCACTTTGTCATGCTTATCGTAACATTTCCCAACAGATATGCCAATAAACTTCATATATTACTACTTTGAACGCTATGGGGGTATAAAGTGAAAAACAACAACGTATCCCAATATCAACAACATACTATCATACGTAGGGAACCAGCCTATGGGAGTAGTAGAGAGTCTGTCTCGGTCGATGACAGGAAGAACACTGACCAATATAGATACACAGAAGTCCAAAGAGGACACTAGCTGTACAACAGTACTGAAGCTTATGATGTGTATGACCTGCTTACCTGGCTTCTTGGCTTCGGGCATAGCTGCGATAGTGTGTCTATCTCTTCCTTCGACTGTGTCTTCCTCACTCCTTGTCTGTTAGTGTCTGCTTTTCCTCCTTCATCCCTTTTTATTCCCTCCTCCCTCTCCACTTCAGTCCCCCTCCCCAGGAAAAGACTGTCAGATGACACCTAGAGGGGATCCAGGAGCTCTGAGGAAAGAAGGAAGGGGTAGAGGGTGAGAAGGAAAGGAAGACAACATAGAGGTGAATGGGGGTTGGATGCAGTAATGAAGAGGACAACCGGGCTGGAAACTGTTAATTGGTTAACACGGTAGGGCAGGAGCCAGCCCATTACCTAATTGATTTACACACCGATTAGCATTGATTGACAGGTTGATTGTCTGACTGTTCTCTATATCACTTTTGACTGTCTAACACAAGACACCTTAGGCAAGTTTCCATTGACCCAGGTTTATCCAACAAAATCAGTGGTGCCCCACCTGTTTAGTGAAGACATTAAAACTATGAAATAACACATATGGAATCATGTCGTAACCAATTTTGTTTTCATCAAATCAAAATATAATTTAGATTCTTCAAAGTAGCCACCTTTTGTGTTGATGACAGCTTTGCACACTCTTGGCATTTTCTCAACCAGCTTCAAGAGGGATGCTTTTCCAACAGTCTTGAAGGAGTTCCCATATATGCTGAGCACTTGTTGGCTGCTTTTCCTTCACTCTGCAGTCCAACTCATCCCAAACCATCTCAATTGGGTTGAGGTGGGGTGGTTGTGGAGGCCAGGTCATCTGATGCAGCACTCCATCACCTTCTTGGTCAAATAGCCCTTACACAGCCTGGAGGGGTGTTTTGGGTCATTGTCCTGTTGAAAAATAAATGGTAGGCCCACTAAGCGCAAACCAGATGGGATGGTGTGTCGCTGCAGAATGCTGTGGTAGCCATGCTGGTTAAGTGTACCTTGAATTCGAAATAAATCACTGTCGGTGTCACTAGCAAAGCTCCCCCACACCATCACACCTTCTCCTCCATGCTTCACGGTGGGAACCACACACGAGGAGATAATTCGTTCACCTACTCTGCGTCTCACAAAGACACGGCGGTTGGAACCAAAAATCTATAATTTGGACTCCACCGGTCTAATGTCCTTTGCTCGTGTTTCTTGGTCCGATTCACACAGTCTCCTTTGAACAGTTGATGTTGAGGTATGTCTGTTACTTGAACTCTATGAAGCATTTACTTGGGCTGCAATCTGAGGTGCAGTTAACTCTAATAAACGTATCCTCTGCAGCAGAGGTAACTCTGGCTCTTCCTTACCTGTGGCGGTCCTCATAAGAGCCAGTTTCATCATAGCGCTTGATGGTTTTTGCAACTGCACTTGAAGAAACTTTCAAAGTTCTTGAAATGTTGAAATGTTGAAATGTTGAAGTGATTTAAACATCAGCTGATGTTCTGAAAGAGCTGCAAAATCTGGACCCCTACAAATCAGCCGGGCTAGACAATCTGGACCCTTTCTTTCTAAAATTATCTGCCGAAATTGTTGCCACCCCTATTACTAGCCTGTTCAACCTCTCTTTCGTGTCGTCTGAGATTCCCAAAGATTGGAAAGCAGCTGCGGTCATCCCCCTCTTCAAAGGGGGGGACACTCTTGACCCAAACTGCTACAGACCTATATCTATCCTACCATGCCTTTCTAAGGTCTTCGAAAGCCAAGTCAACAAACAGATTACCGACCATTTTGAATCTCACCATACCTTCTCTGCTATGCAATCTGGTTTCAGAGCTGGTCATGGGTGCACCTCAGCCACGCTCAAGGTCCTAAACGATATCTTAACCGCCATCGATAAGAAACATTACTGTGCAGCCGTATTCATTGATCTGGCCAAGGCTTTCGACTCTGTCAATCACCACATCCTCATCGGCAGACTCAACAGCCTTGGTTTCTCAAATGATTGCCTCGCCTGGTTCACCAACTACTTCTCTGATAGAGTTCAGTGTGTCAAATCTGAGGGTCTGTTGTCCGGACCTCTGGCAGTCTCTATGGGGGTGCCACAGGGTTCAATTCTTGGACCGACTCTCTTCTCTGTATACATCAATGAGGTCGGTCTTGCTGCTGGTGAGTCTCTGATCCACCTCTACGCAGACGACACCATTCTGTATACTTCCGGCCCTTCTTTGGACACTGTGTTAACAACCCTCCAGGCAAGCTTCAATGTCATACAACTCTCCTTCCGTGGCCTCCAATTGCTCTTAAATACAAGTAAAACTAAATGCATGCTCTTCAACCGATCACTACCTGCACCTACCCGCCTGTCCAACATCACTACTCTGGACGGCTCTGACTTAGAATACGTGGACAACTACAAATACTTAGGTGTCTGGTTAGACTGTAAACTCTCCTTCCAGACCCATATCAAACATCTCCAATCCAAAGTTAAATCTAGAATTGGCTTCCTATTTCGCAACAAAGCATCCTTCACTCATGCTGCCAAACATACCCTTGTAAAACTGACCATCCTACCAATCCTCGACTTTGGCGATGTAATTTACAAAATAGCCTCCAATACCCTACTCAACAAATTGGATGCAGTCTATCACAGTGCAATCCGTTTTGTCACCAAAGCCCCATATACTACCCACCATTGCGACCTGTACGCTCTCGTTGGCTGGCCCTCGCTTCATACTCGTCGCCAAACCCACTGGCTCCATGTCATCTACAAGACCCTGCTAGGTAAAGTCCCCCCTTATCTCAGCTCGCTGGTCACCATAGCATCTCCCACCTGTAGCACACGCTCCAGCAGGTATATCTCTCTGGTCACCCCCAAAACCAATTCTTTCTTTGGCCGTCTCTCTTTCCAGTTCTCTGCTGCCAATGACTGGAACGAACTACAAAAATCTCTGAAACTGGAAAAACTTATCTCCCTCACTAGCTTTAAGCACCAACTGTCAGAGCAGCTCACAGATTACTGCACCTGTACATAGCCCACCTATAATTTAGCCCTATCAACTACCTCTTTCCCAACTGTATTTAATTTATTTATTTATTTTGCTCCTTTGCACCCCATTATTTTTATTTCTACTTTGCACATTCTTCCATTGCAAAACTACCATTCCAGTGTTTTACTTGCTATATTGTATTTACCTTGCCACCAAGGCCTTTTTTTGCCTTTACCTCCCTTCTCACCTCATTTGCTCACATTGTATATAGACTTGTTTATACTTTATTATTGACTGTATGTTTGTTTTACTCCATGTTAACTCTGTGTTGTTGTATCTGTCGAACTGCTTTGCTTTATCTTGGCCAGGTCGCAATTGTAAATGAGAACTTGTTCTCAACTTGCCTACCTGGTTAAATAAAGGTAAAAAAAAAAACAAAAAAAAATATTCTGGATTGACTGACCTTCATGTCTTAAAGTAATGATGGTCTGTCGCACACCTGTTAATTGAAATACATTCCAGGTGACAACCTCATGAGGCTGGTTGAGAGAATGCTAAGAGTATGCAAAGCTGTCATCAAGGCAAATGAGTGGCTACTTTGAAGAATCTCAAATGTAAAATATATTTTGATTTGTTTAACACTTTTTGGGTTACTACATGATTCCATGATACATGTATTATTTCATAGTTTTCATGTCTTCACTATTATTCTACGAAATAGTAAAATAGTACAAATAAAAAAAAACATTGGAATATTTTGTAACTTATTTTGAACATAATGTTTCTGCCACCGTATCTTACGGCAAAAAAAGAGCTTCTGGATATCAGGACAGCGATCACTCACCTCGGATTAGACTAAGATTTTTTCTTCAACAAGCAGGACACACAGGATGTACTTCAGACACCCGACAAGGGCAAAATCTCTGTCATTGGCAAGAGAAAGAGATGCAGGAACAGAGGATACAGAGCAGGGTGCCTCGTAAGGATCCGTCAACGGCGAGTGGGAAATCTGCCTTTACTGTCAGTATTACTTGCCAACGCACAATCATTGGACAATAAATTAGACGAGGTACGATCACGAATATCCTATCAAGGGAACATCAAAAACTGTAACATCTTATGTTTCACTGAAACGTGGGTGAATGATGACATGGATATTCAGTTTGCGGGACATACGCTGCACCGGCTAGAAAGAACAGCACACGAGACGAGAGGGGGCGGTCTGTGCATATTTGTAAAGAACAGCTGGTGCCCAAAATCTAAGGAAGTCTCTAGATTTTGCTTGCCTGAAGTAGAGTATCTCATGATAAACTGTAGACCACACTATTTGCCAAGAGAGTTTTCATCTATATTTTTTTGTGGCTATTTATTTACCACCACAGACGGATGCTGGCACTAAGACCGCACTCAGTCAGCTGTATAAGGAAATAAGCAAACAGGAAACCTCACACCCAGAGGCGGCGCTCCTAGTGGCCGGGGACTTTAATGCAGGGAAACTTAAATCAGTTTTACCTAATTTCTATCAGCATGTTAAATGCGCAACCAGAGGGAAACAATTCTAGATCACCTGTTCTCCACACACAGAGATGCATACAAAGCTCTCCCTTGCCCTCCATTTGGCAAATCTGACCACAATTCTATCCTCCTGAATCCTGTGTATAAGCAAAAATGTAAGCAGGAAGCACCAGTGACTTGGTCAATAAAAAAGCGGCCAGATGAAGCAGATGCTAAACAACAGGACTGTTTTGCTAGCACAGACTGGAATATGTTCCGGGATTCTTTTGATGGCATTGAGGAGTACACCACATCAGTCACTGCCTTTATCAATAAGTGGATCAAGGACGTTATCTCCACAGTGACTATACGCACATACCCCAACCAGAAGCCATTGATTACAGGCAACATTCGCACTGAGCTAAAGGGTAGAGCTGCCGCTTTCAAGGTTCGGGACTCTAACCAGGAAAGCTGATAAGAAATCATGCTATGCCTTCCGACAAACCATCAAACAGGCAAAGCGCCAATACAGGACTAAGATCGAATCGTACAACACTGGCTCCGACGCTTGTCTTATGTGGCAGGGCCTGCAAACTAATACAGACTACAAAGGGAAGCACAGCCGCGAGCTGCCAAGTTACACGAGCCTACCAGATGAGCTAAATCACTTCTATGCTCGCTTCAAGGCAAGCAACACTGAGGCATGCATGACAGCATCAGCTGTTCCGGACGACTGTGGGATCACGCTCTCCGTTGCCGACGTGAGTAAGACCTTTAAACAGGTCAGCATTCACAAGGCCGTGGGGCCAGACGGATTACCAGGACGTGTGCTCCTGGCATTTGCTAACCAACTAGCATGTCTCTTCACTGACATTTTCAACATGTCCCTAACTGAGTCTGTAATACCAACATGTTTCAAGCAGACCACCATAGTACCTGTGCCCAAGAACACTAAGGTAACCTGCCTAAATGACCACAGACCCGTAGCACTCACATCCGTAGCCATGAAGTGCTTTGAAAGGCTGGCATTGGCTCATATTATCACCATTATCTCAGAAACCCTAGACACACACAAATTTGCATACCGCCCAAACAGATCCACACTCCACACTGCCCTTTCCCACCTGGACTACAGCTCAGCGTTCAACACCATAGTGCCCTCAAAGCTCATCACTAAGCTAAGGATTCTGGGACTAAACACCTCCCTCTGCAACTGGATCCTGGACTTCCTGACGGGCCGCCCCCAGGTGGTGAGGGTAGGTAGCAACACATCCGCCACGCTGATCCTGAACACTGGAGTCCCTCAAGGGTGTGTGCTCAGTCCCCTTCTGTACTCCCTGTTCACCCACGACTGTGTGGCCAGGCACGACTCAAACACCATCATTAAGTTTGCAGACGACACAACAGTGGTAGGCCTGATCACCGACAACGACGAGACAGCCTAAAGGGAGGAGGTCAGAGACCTGGCCGAGTGGTGCCAGAATAACAACGTACAGTGCCTTGCAAAAGTATTCATCCCTCTTAGCATTTTTTTCTATTTTGTTGAATTACAACCTGTAATTTAAATGGATTTTTATTTGGATTTCATGGAATGGACCTGAACTGCTACTATAGATCTGACCCGAGTGGACTGAATGATCCATAGTAGAGGTTGACACTTGATTCTTTTAACACTAAAATTCTAATTTGAGATACAAGTTAAGGACCATACACCAACTGGTGCACCCACTCTGATCTTCCAAGGTTCTTAACTTCTCAGTAGGGGCTCATAAGATATTAATGGGTGATTCCTCACAAACTACAACAAAAGAAGGCGATTTCAGAGATTTCCACAAAATGTAATCCATAGAAGGGTATTTGGAAGGATTGTTGACACCAATTGTTGCTTTGTAGCAGCTACAGATTAAACATTATGGAGTCTTAAAGGAGGCCTGGGTAAGGCCAAAATGTCAAAAATATTCCAAATTCAATTAATTATTTCTCAATTATGCTTTAAGATAAAAATGTCAAATATATGTCAACAATCCTTACTCTGTGGATTAAATTACATGAAAATCTTATTTCGCTCTAGTTTCGTGATGCATCCAGATTATTCTTTTTGAAGGTCATTCTACAGTTTCGCATGAGGGGACATGCTGTGTACATGGTGCTGATTGTCCTAAGAATAGTATGGAGGGGTGTACAGAGAGGCAGTACCATTGTCTGAGAGTGGTGACAGAGAGTAATGGGCAGCCCCAACGAGAGGGAATGGATTCAAAGCAAGAATTTGAGAGAATCACATTGCAGGGGAGTTGCCATGTCCCATAAGGAACGCTCACACATTCAGACAGAAACAGGAATCCTGGGAAGGTAGGTAAAATATACAGGTTTCAAGTGAAACAGGATGGTACATGACTACACTCCTGGGCCTTTTGCTTGTATTGAATGTGTGACAATGTGAGTATCTGTGTAGCCGATTTACTATTATGCTCGCACTCACTCTCTATGTCACAGCAAATAATATATTTGAAGTCCATAATATACATAATTACTCTCATGGATAACCCTAGGCCTATAAATTATTTAGTAAAAGAAGGGTAATATATTAAGACAGTGAAATTAAAACGCAAAGAATGGGAGCTCAACACATTCATGTTTTGAACAAGACTAATCACGTGTTCTTCAATAAGTCACAAGAACACTTCGTTTTTTATATTCGTTTTGATGTTCTGCTTTTAGCGTCTGTGTGTTTTATTGTTTTATCAAATTTCCCCTTTGGGAGATTAATAAAGTACTATCTTATTCGACTTTTTTAAACAAAATAAAAAATGTATTCAAATACACGCTAACCACATGTTTACAAAAATGCTTGCATCCTACATTGAGGAACTGTAACGTATTTGTTTTTTAATGACCTGACTACATCATAGAGGAACAATTGTCCAGACAGAGGACTGAGTTTACGAGTTATTAACCTAACTTCACACAAGTAACTGTTTGGCCGTAGCCCACGCCAAATAAATGAAGGACAATCTATAAAACAACCGTGACCTTCTCTTGTGAAGGCCAGGCGTAAGAGATAGAACAATGGCTAAACCTTGTCTTAACTTCCAATGCTCCATCCCCCTGCCCAACCCCCCTCCACGCCACTCCGCCAACCACCAGGAAGCCCGGCATCAGAACATTACAGGCATTCCCTTGATTGGCATATAGCAGGTTGATTGGCATGTTGGACCCCGCGAACACTGGGTACTGGTAAGTTCAACACAACCAGCTAATAGCCTAACATGTCTGTGCGTGTCGCTACAATACATCATTTTTGACATTTAGGCCTAAGCATTATTGAATTGTGAGGGTTGGCGTTTCACACCTGAGTCACCAAAGAGTTGGCCTTCCTTTCGTTTTTCAATCTTCTGTTTTAGACATTTCAACAGTCCTGCATGAAGTTTGCTATCAACGCTACTCTATAGCCACCTGCAGTTTACTATAGGTCGGTGCTCGTTCTCCAGTGTACTACGTCATCGCGTAACATTGTAGTTACATGTTTACTTTGACGCACGGTCGGACAAAATGGCTTCAGTTCCACGGTCGTTTTTGTTACTGTCAATTATTCCCACAATACTTATATTGTGTGCTGATTTTGCGTGTTGCAACACTGGCAGAAAGGTATGTCAAACCACTTTTTTTTTTCTTTGCCAATATCTAATTCCATTAACTTAGACAACTAGTGTGCTTGCTGTTAGCTCTTGCTAACCGTCCGACCTTAGCTAACTAGCCAAATGAGTTAATGAAGACAACACATGAATGCAAAACAGCTGTTCAATATGCATCAAATACAGCGTTACGTACTGTGCAGATAATTTTTTCACCAACGTCTATCACGTCTATGGCTAAGTAGGCAGCAAAATTAGCGTTAGAGTAACGCTAGCTAGATTGATATTGTGTTGTTTAGCAAGCCGTAGTTAGTTAGTTAGTTAGTTAGCTAGCTAACGTTATCTAGGTAGGTGGTTTTGACAGCCTTGGTGGTGGTGCTCAATTTCTGTCACGCCATGGTAGTCATTTGTAATATTGTACGGATGTGTTCAACACATACGCACTGTAAATCAAGCCAAGAAGAATTCGGATCAAAACCACAATGTTTGAATGGCAGGACCAATTTGTGGAAATGTCATCTTACATCTGAACTGCTCATTGTAAAGTGTTCCCAGGGTATATATCTATATTACAGCATCCAATGGGGCCCTATCTAACGTTAGCCTACTGCACTTTTTGCTCCTTCTTGCTGCAGCACTTCTATTGAAAAATGTTCTACCCCCAACTTTCAAAAGCCAATCAAATTAGTTCTGCAGGCCATAGTGCAGATCTGCCCTGGGAACTGCCAATGCAGTAAGTAAAACTACTAGCCAGAATATATTCCGATCCTACGCTTGTTTACATCTGCATTGGGGTCGGATAGTTTCGATTCTTGCTTAGGTTAATACACCACGGGGGATGAGAAAATGCGTTACACTTCAAAATGTCCCATTATCCCAACTGTTACACCGAGAAGAATGAAGGACTGCTAATCAAAGTAAACCATCATATTGGTGTTGAGAACAATGCGGCTGAGGCAGCAGCTAGTTAGAGGAGATAACAGCCCTTGCCTTAATTGTCTTAGAAAAATGATGAGCGGAAACGCCAAATTAATTAAGTCTATAATCAATAGCCTCACTGTTAAATATAAGACAGATCCTGCTTCTGTTGCCTATTTGAGTGTTTAGTTGATATCCTACTGATTCTGTGAGCACCAACAATTTCACAAATTCTGCTGTTTTTAATCTTTGCTATGCTGTAATAAAGGCTTTACACTTTAAAAAAAAAAATAGACCAGCCTCTCTGGCATTATTTATAATTTAGTGTTTGCACTGTTCCAAATTGACCGAAAAAATATATTTATGATAATAATAACCCTTTTTCCTTGATCTCCTTCATATTGTTATTATTACTATTATTATTATGATCATCCTTATAATAATAAGTCATGTCATTATCATGAGTAGGCATAGTATAGCAACCTCGTATAACCACCATCAAGCATTAGGCCAAAGAGTGCATCCTGTTTAGTCTTAATACCAAAACTTACTCAGGCCTATATTTCAATACTTATATAGGCTACTGCATCACTCAATCATTTATCCGTTCATGTCATCACACAGCAATGGAATCAAGCATTTTAAAATAACAAGCAATGATTTAATTAATAATTAGCGTAAACAATACATTGTTCGAAATGGTCAGGAAAATTCTATTGTAGTCTAATGGCACCTGTTTGGCACACACAGGACTAATATGCATGCAGCGCTTGCTCCATACCATCTTTTTCTTGATCTCCAGTATTTTCCACAACTAGCAAAATGTATTCCACCCATCTGGCTTCCCCTTTACCTCCTGCGCAACCAGTAAAGGGGAACGTTTACTGTTTTATTTGTCATGTCCTCTGCATTCATTTTGCTGTCACATGTGTTAAGGTGTACAGAGTTTGTTATAACCAATTTATTGATGTGATTATGATATGCTATAGGTCAGTCCCTATTTGTCACATGATTGCGAAGCATACATATGTCACATAAAGAGAGCACAGGTTGAGGGAATAGGGATAGTTTTTCCTAAACAAATGAGGAATTTCGGTAACAGAACTTTTCAGTCAGTGTAATTATGTTGCAGCTTCAGCAACACAGACAGTGCTATACACACGGATGTTCTGTGGTGGTCTCTGCAGCAGGAAGGAGAGAGAGACAACACTATACACACTGATGTTCTGTGGTGGTCTCTGCAGCAGGGAGGAGAGAGAGACAACACTATACACACTGATGTTCTGTGGTGGTCTCTGCAGCAGGGAGGAGAGAGAGACAACCCTATACACACTGATGTTCTGTGGTGGTCTCTGCAGCAGGGAGGAGAGAGAGAGACAACACTATACACACTGATGTTCTGTGGTGGTCTCTGCAGCAGGGAGGAGAGAGAGACAACACTATACACACTGATGTTCTGTGGTGGTCTCTGCAGCAGGAAGGAGAGAGAGACAACGGGTGCTAGTCACACAGTCATTCGCTGTCTCTTTTTTTTGTAACACAGAGCAGCAAATCTGAGCCAGGCAGCACAATCAAATCAATTGCGGTCGGACTCACTCTAGTCATTTGTGTCTTAACTATTTCATCAAACAGTTCGCTTAAAGCATCAGACAGGCTCTGTGCATATATTTGAAACACATAGGATGTGTCAATCGATTGGTCGAAAGAACAGACAACTCTTGGTCAACCAATATTTTCTTTTAGTCGGGGGGGACAACAAAGGAGCTGATTGGCTGACAGACACTGCCATTAAAAAATAAATTCTCGGTCTAACATTTGGGATAATTGGACAATTCCTAGTACAACACAATTCTGTGGATTGAGGTACGTTTTCCAAGCCATATCTCGCTCCAGCTCCGCAGTGTCTTAATCTAAACAGGAAGTTTGTCCAACCACAGTGTACCTGTAAGCAAGAGTCGGAATCTATTCTTTCTAGTAAAACTGCATATATTTCCTTCTCTGCAGACTGGTGATGGGCTGGACACAGACTTCAGTGGATTCTCTGTCCCTCTTGAGCATTCCTTTGAAGTTGGTGAGTATGTATTGTCTAACTGATATGTTATTCTTCAAGGTTCCATTTACCAAATGAAGGAGACATCAAGGTCACGATTTTGGTGATCATCGTGTGTTGTTATACCATTTCTTTCTTTCAGATGATGTGTCTCGGTTCCGTATGCGTGGAGCTCTGCAGTTAAGGGGTGGGAGGGAGACCAGTGTGTCCCTCTCCCAGAGCCAGCTATCAGAGGAGGACAGGAACACTCTGAAGGTGGGAGAGGAAGATAGAGGCAGATGTGGTTTGGAGTTTACTGTCAGCAGTCAGGATTTTGTTCTGAATCTGTATCCCTCCTGTCCCCCTGACACAGGAAGTGGCTGCTGTGGATGGTCTGTACAAAATCCGAGTGCCCAGAGTGTCTTTGACAGACAGGCAGACAGAGCGCCAGATGGATGGCTACCTGACGGCGTTCGTCAGAGCGGTATGTGTGTCTCACCCTCATAGCAAGCTGAAATTAAAAAGACAACACACCTCATTGGCATTTTCTTTTGTAAACATATCTGTTTCTTCTCTGTCTCCCTCAGTGCTCTTTAGTTGAGTCCCACCTCAGCGATGTCATCACCCTCCACACTGATGTCTCAGGCTACCTCATCGGCGTTTCCATAGTGACCATTCCAGGCGCGTGTCGGGGGACAGAGGTGGAGGACGAAGTTGATCTGGAGGCCTTTAACACTACGCTGACCATCATAGTGCCTACCAATGCACCCCAGTGAGTCATAGTCCTTATTGATGTTCTGGTCACAGAAATATGGTTCTGGCTCTATCAAATCTTAATTTGATTTGATTTTCTAACTCTTTTGGGTCAAATTCAACCTTTCTCTGTCTAACAATATCCTTCATCATCCTCTCCCCCAGGCCGGAGACGGCTCTGTTTATTGAGCGCATGGACATAGAACATGAAAAGAGAGGCAAGCCACAGGAGCAGAAATCCTTCTTTGCCAAATATGTAAGTGTGCATAGACATCTGTGGTTTGTGTCCTGTACTGTGGGTTTTTCAAGTCTTTTAAACTCTGCTCTGCTGTTCAGTCTTGAGCTGCTCTGTTCCATTATTTATATATATATATATATATATACACACACTAAGTGTACGAAATATTAGGAACACCTGCTCTTTCCATGACAGACTGACCAGGCGAATCCAGGTGAAAGCTTTGATCCCTTATTGTCACTTGTTAAATCCACTTCAATCAGTGTAGATGAAGGGAGGAGACAGGTTAAAGAAGGATTTTTAAGCCTTGAGACAATTGAGACATGGATTGTGTATGTGTGCCGTTCAGGGGTATATGGGCAAGACAAAAGATTTAAGTGCCTTTGAACATGGTATGTAGGTGCCAGGCGCACCGGTTTGTGTCAAGAAATGCAACGCTGCTGGATTTGTCCGCTCTCAACACTTTCCCGTGTGTATCAAGAATGGTCCACCACCCAAAGGACATCAACGCTTTCAACACCTTGTAGATAGGGCTGTGGCGGTAATGACATTTCATAAGCCGGTGATTGTCAAGCAAATAACTGCCGATCTCACGGTAATTTACCGGTAATTAATATAAACAAATTTAGCATCTCCTGTCTTCCACACACAGCCTACAAGCAACTGATGGAGATCTTTGGAACATCTACATTTTAAAATGTAATAAATCCATGTAATATAGCCTACACCTTCACAATAAATCCATTATTTATTTTAGACAGGTCTAAAGAAACATGACATGAAGAAAATGTGGTCTATTTCAGAACAGGGTAGCATACTCTGAGTGTTAGGCCCTGATCTGGCTATGCCATACGGCTGTGGGCTGCACTAGTTCATTTAGCAGACAAGATTTGCTAGAATTCCGTGGCATTATTTGATATTATTTTATAATATGAAGAATACAATTGGTTGAATAAAATAGAAAGGATATTTTGATTTGAGGGAGTGCGCACATGCTATTCTATGTTGAGCAATTAACAAAGAAACAGGTACTCCTTAATTTAGAGATATTTGTGTAACTTTAGTTGTGATACAAATGTTGGGCTATATGTTTGGATTTTTAATACATTCTAAGGCTGCATGATGCGACTAAGATGATTTGAAAAAGGTTGCATGAAAGGCATGAGCTCTGCTTTGTTTCTTGCGTAGGTTGTACACTTCAGTCTCTCATTCACAATTTGACAAGCACTTGATAATGCCTCGAATTTCCTGGTGGCATCCCCTTTGTGTGGCCGTATTGCTCCTTAAAAAATCCATGCCATTGCCACCAGTGGTCGTTGTGCCCTTGGGCTGAATATAATAATTATAATTCCCTTCTCCCGGCTGCATGATCCAAAGCACCTCTCACTCAAATGGCTCTCCGTCACGTGATCATGTCTTTCTCACAGGCTACAAGTGAAGACAGACACTTTGGGGACGACACTGCGCACGTCCTTATCCAATTCCGAGGCGCATATTGAAGATATTAGAAGTGTCCACATTTACTTTACGACAGTCAACAAGATGAGAAGGCCTAACGAATAGCAAAAGCACTAGACTGTCAATCCCCCATAGTACAAAAATGGACCTATTCTGTGCGAGAAATAAATATTCCCAAAATAGTCTGGGACAGTTGTGGGATGGGATAGATCTCAAATGAATACCACCACTAGCATCAAAAAAACATTTTTTAAGCAATGAAGCTGACACAACAGATCAGAACATTTAGTTTAAAATGTTGCTAAACTATTAGGCATTTCTTAACATTATAATTGCAGCAATGCGCACATGGCAGTAGGCTAAAAGTGCAGCTGTCCATTAGTGGGAAAATATCATTCTCAAAGGTGACCGCAAATGCAATTATGCATGTAATGCTTTTATTTATATATTTATAAGGTGTATTTTTATGGTGAAAATTGTCTTCCCCCAAACTTGACTCACATGCTGCGTATGTATGCCAGTTAGGCTCTGAACCCGTTGTAAAGCTGATTTAATATGCATCTTTTTCAGAAGCTATGTGGCCACTTTTGATATGGTTTGTATCACAACTAGGCTACATGAGGTGTGCGACTATGATTTGAAAAAGTCGCAAAAAAAGGCATGCGCTGTTTCTTTCCTTACTGCACTGCACACAAGCTGGGCATCATTCACAAGTGATAACACATCATTCACAAGTGATAGGCTAATATTGTCACCCATCAGACTTCTTGATTTATTCTTGTCTTTACATAACTAAATTTCACACACATGATTTAGTATTTGATTTAGAATATACCATTATCCACGTGTCGGAACGGGCAGGGGGAAAAAATACATGTCATCTATGCACTTAAATAGCGAATAGAGGACGATTTTCACGTGGTTCATTTTCCTGTTGATTTTCGATTACATTTGCATTGATGTCAAAGTGATTAGAGGGACAGTAGAGAGCTGAGTACCAGGCAGTTAGCAAGTTTTGTAGGCTACTAATGATCAGCAGCAGAATCAGAGCTTGGAGAAGCCTAATTACCGTGACTAAACGGTCACGTGGAATTTGACTGTAATCATGACTCGTGATCGCCGGTGTGGCAGTAATGCGATCACTGTAACAGCCCTACTTGTAGAGTCCATGTCCCGATGAATTGAGGCTGTTCTGAGGGCAAAGAGGGGGGTGCAACTGAATATTAGGAAGGTGTTCCTAAGTTCGGTATACTCAGTGTATATGTGCATGTTGTTAGGTGTCTTTGTTTTGTCTAACCCTAGCCAATCCGGATATGTCCTGTCCTGAGGGGTATGCTATGATTTGAAGCTACTCTGGGTTTTCTAACTAGCTAGCTTCAGTTAGCTTCACATTCCAGCTCAGGCTTTATCCGTACTACGACGGTTGATATTGGTTGCCCGCCTGCCGCTAACTCTACGTATTTTAACACACAAAGTCGTCTTCCTCAAATGAAGGGGATGGTGACGCAATCTTTGCGAGAGGGAGGGAGTCTGATTGCGTTGGTCCTCGACTCGCAGCTCAGACACTTCATTCAGGATAAATGGGAGTTAGCCCTGAGTTAACCCGAATGGCAGCAGGGTAGTATCCCGAGTTTAACTCCGTTGAGCAAAGTTACCTCACTAACTGCTCAAACCGCATTCACAGTATAGGGCTCTGTGCTGTGTTGTTTTATGTGCTGTGCTTCCATTGCTGTGTTTGATTTAATCAGTGCTGTTGTCTGAGTTTGTGTTGCTGATTGTGACTGTGTCATTTGTTGACTCAGTGCTGTGCTGTGCCGTTTGTTGACTTAGTGCTATGCTGTGCTGTGTTCCAGTGGTATTTGATTCTGGGAGGTGCAATCTTCCTCATGGCCAGCAGTTCGGCACAACCCTCAGCAGGGGGAGCCGAAGAGCAGCAGAGCTGATTCCCACTCAAGTACTGTTCTCACTTTGGCTCATTCAGCAACTCACTCTGGGCTGTCAGCCTATGTCTGTGCCGCGCTCCGTGTCTCTTCTGCTTCTGGCAAGCTTATGTATATATGTGTTATACTGTTCACTGATTTGATTAACGCTAACATTTTTCACTAATCATTTTTCCTGTTTGTCCCTCCTCTCCTGTCCTTGTCATTCAAGGTCAATGCTAATGATCCAGTGCTAATGATCAGGTTTTTTTTTTGTCACTGCAGACCTTTAATTAATCCAGGTGTGTCCCATTGATTAGGAATAAGCTGAAGCACTCTGGTAAAATGATTGGACAACATACACACCTTCGTTGCTAAAGTGGATTAGATTATCACAGTTTAAGTAGCCAAAGTCACCACAGTCATTTTGTGCCTCCTTTTACACACTTGTCATTGGCATTGACCCTGAGATGTCTCACTTCACTGTTCACCTCACTCTCTCAGACACTCTTTGTCCTTCTCTCGTTTGCTGAGTGAGGTGGACATTGAACGGGATGAAACTGTGGGACTGTTGTGCAGGAGAAGCATCACTAATCACAGCTTGTAGTCTTACCCTGAGTTAGATTAACATCTTGTATCATTTGATAATAACATGAACTTCTGCCTCCCTCTCTCCAGTGGATGTACATTGTTCCCCTCGTTCTCTTCCTGATGATGTCAGGAGCTCAGGATCAGTCCGGGGGTGGAGCAGCTAATGGAGGAGGCCGATGATCGCCATGCCAACATGATTTATGTGGAGCAGTTTCTTCTACTTGTCAATAATTATGTAGAGAAATGCACACCATTCAACACACTGTTACACATAAACTAATATGGACAGATGAGCTAACCTTGAGAACGTATGTCATGAACTTCATTTTTAATATTGAACTGATGGGGAAAAATAAAATTATTTATTACTACCTGATAACTGTGTCTGTCTGACTATGGTATTGATAGCCAGTATGATGCCGCTGGAAACATATTCAAGAGTGGGGTGGGTGGGGGACGCTGAGTAAAGAGGGAAATGGGAGTTGTTTTCAGTCTTCTCTACTCCACTAGATGTCCTCTTTCTCTGCCCATCCAGAACGATGCCTTATTGAAGATTCGTTCAACGTTAACGCAATTCAATGGAGGATGACAAAGGGAAATTGTCACTTTCGTGTCCATGGTGACATGTTCAATCTTTGCAGCATTTTGTTTGTGGTAATTCTTAAAAGTACTTTCTGTAATAGCTGTAGACAGTGTAATAAGGTGTGTTTTATTATGTGTTTAGCTATTGCAGTGTCAGAGAACTGTCATTCAGATCACATACCCTGTCCTGCAATTAATCTCTATTTTATTGCACAGCTTGACTGGCGGGAACATAAAACCACATCAAAGCAGTCATGCTTCACAGTCCAATAATACAGTGTTGCCAGGACACTATTGAGTCACTGGTTAAGTCCAACCCCTCTCCTCAGATTTCTTCTCTGATCTGTTACTCTGTCCCTCCTTGTGAAAATCCTTCTGCTGTCCATCTTCTTTTCAATTCTCTGCCTGGCTCTCTGGTACTGCCTTTACTCCCATCTAATTTTTGCTGAATTCTAAGCCACAGTTTCACTCTGTCTCAGTGTCTTTACCACCCTTATCCCACTGTCTCTCTACAACCCTTCTCCCTCTGACTCAACCCTTCTCCTTCTGTCTCTACCACTCTTCCCCCTCTCGGTCTCTACCCATCTCCCAATTGGTCTCTACCCTTCTCACTCTCTGTCTTCCAATTACACTTCTCCTCTCCCTCATATTTATAAGAATGAGTCAGGCTAGGGGGATTGTAGAATGCCAGCAGTATAGCTTTAGAGACAGAATGTTCTGGAACCCCTGTGTCAACATGGCCACCCCTCGTCAGTCAGACTCAACGTTCATTTGTCTGTTTTTAGTCTATGTACACAGCTGTGAGGTGTAGTCCCTTATTCTCAGAGGCTCAGTGTTGAGCTTTAGTGTCCTCTGCCCCCCCACATCACCAGCTACCACTTTGGTCCTACAAACACAGCATTATGTTAGGCTCTGCCCTGAAACCTTTAACCTCAACCTTATCCCCATGTTCCTCCCACCTCGCTCTGTTAACTTGAGAAAGGAAGGGATGAGGTGACGAGGACAGCTGAAGGAAAAAGGAGAGCTTGAATGGAAGAAGGGACAGGGCGACAAAGTAATTTGTTAGTTAAAATATATGCCACTGTGTCAGGTGGGAAGGCATATGACAGTAGAAAACACTCAAGCAATGTGGGGAAAGCTATATCAGAAAAATATGTCTGTCTTTCTAGTTGCAGCCATCAGGTCCATGGAAGTATGAAATACAAATATAACAATGTGTGAATATATCTGAATAAATATGATTTTGAATGTTATACCTGTACCTTTGAATGATACACCTGACCTATATCTATGTCATTGCAGCTCTCCAATCTCTCTCAAACTAACCACGGATGTTTTGTTCAGCCTGTCCATCAGCATTAGATAGTTGGTCACCTTTTACTTTCTCCACAAATAGCTCTCATCCAGCAGGCTGGTCTCACAGACCAGATGTAACATAGTAAATGTAAATTCAGGACACTCAAATTAGTATGATATGTTATGTTCGGCATGGTTACATAAGACAGAGGATTACTTAAGGCAAAAACGAAAGTCGGGCGTATACCGTGAACGTCTAGCAACCCAAAGGTTTCGTGTTCGATTCTCATCAAGGACAACTTTAGCATTTTAGCTAATTAGAAACTTTGCAACTGCTTAGCATGTTAGCTAACCCTTCCCTTAACCTTAACAATTTACCCTAACTCCTAACCCTAATTTCTAGACTAGCTAACATTAGGTTAGCGTTAGCCACCTAGCTAACATAATGCATAACAAATTGTAATTCATAACATGTCATAAGTTTAGCAAATGCTTTACATATTGTACGAATTGCAATTTGTAACATATGAATTGTAATTCATAACATATCATACGAAATGGATGTTGGACATCCACAAATGAATACGTACCATAGGAAACGTAACATATCATACTAATTGGAGTGTCAGGATTTACATTTACTATGTTACATCTACCCATGAGTCCAGTTTGCATCCAGAGGAGCCTATCAGCACCAGGTCTGATGAATGCCTGTCTACCAGGAAGCTGGGGGAAGATGACACCGGTGCACATGAGAGTTGGAATCTTCAAGAATGGAATCTTATGAGTTTGTTGCTTAGCTTTAAAAAGGGATTTAAGAAAATGCATAAACAAGTACATACTGTAGTTTCTAGATGAAACACATTCTAGAAGAACAAATTCTTATTTACAATGACGGCCTACCAATATATAACTATATACCAATATATAAGGCTCTGCATAGCATTATGGAGTGATGTATGGTGTCAAGGACAGAGCATACATCACAGGCCACAGATAGCTAAGCAAGAGAAAACAAAATAAATTTGGAAAAGTGAGGATGGCCATATGGGATAGAGGAAAGGGGGTATAATAGAAAAATCGAAGGATAAGAAATTAAGGGGTGAGAAAGAAGGTAGAGGATAGAGTGAGTGAAGGGTGAAGAGAGAAAGAGAAATCTTACAGACCAATTGGGCTGCTGGCTGCATGCCGGTGGTTCCACATAAATCTCTGGGTTCCCTGTCACTAAGAAACCAACTATGACATTGTGCGTGGGCAGGGACCCCCAGCTTGGGATATCCTGTGATTAAGGAGTATTATGGGGTTTATGTTGCTCTGACACAGCTAATGGGAAAATCATATTTAGTGCAAACATCTTTAATATATTTAATGCTGGTTAATGTTTACATTGTCTGTACCCCTGCTCTTTAAGCACAATGTAGGTTACCAAGTCCTATTCCTTCGAGGGCCTACTTAGTAAACTGTTTGTAACTCATGTATACATGGTACACCATGGTGCGGTTTCCCAGACAGTGAATCTCCATTGAAAGTGCTTTTTAGTCCAGGACTAGGCTTAACCTATGCCGCGAAAACCGCCTCCGTGTATTTATGAGAACACGTTATCATATATAAGTCATGAACAACAATTCTTATACATTACATTAGTACATGTAGCAAACTATGTAATAATTTTTACAAGAAGTGTATTAGCCATTGCTTAAATTCAGCATTAGCAAGCTTGGTAAAGTTCACGTACGAGCTTCATTGCATTTGCGGGTCCTGGGTTGCCAGTGTAAGCAGAGTTGCTGGAAAGGTTGCGAAGTTCGTACTAACCCAAAAGTACACATAGAAAAAAAGCCACCATGAGAAATGTGAGAGGAGGAAAGCACATGGCTTTTCAATCAGCTGGTAACAGGCTCCTAACAGGGCGTCAAAAAAGGGACATGATCGCAAAGGCATATAAAGCATTACAGTCCCACATACAATTATGCCTCTAAATCTATATGGTACAGTATGCGTAGTGTGCCATTATTTTAGTCATTTCACCATACCACTATAACATTATCATAACTCGTAACAAATGGAATAAAACACTAGCTATCAGATAAGTCAGTGAGTGGACATGTTCCTGTATGGAATATACCGTGGTGGTATTAGTCCGTTGCTTAGCTTTAAAATATATAGACATATAATAATGATGCTTAGCAATCCTGGAGGTGCTAAAATATCGTAGTGTAATACTCTTTAAGTCCACACACTGACAGCCCTACGCTGTGGGTGTTGAATGCTGATGTTTATTAGCATACCACACACTCCACATATCTGGTATTCTGGTGGCCAGCACGAAGCAGGCACTTTCACTTCATTAAAATGCCTCTTCTAATAGCTGAATGTCCCCGAACACAGTGACCCATTGAAACACTGTGTCCTGCCAGGAAGTTATTTTGTTACAGAAATACAGAAATCCTCCTGTTTGAAATGATTTGGAGATAGGAGGCAGGTAAGGTGTACCTTCCCAGGCAGTATCTGAGGATGCCGACAGCATGGCTTTTGACATTACAAGCTAGAACACTTCAACACAAGCCCGCAGCCCAATAATCATACAGTATCTGCAAGGGCAATGTAAACGTCATTCAATAGCTCTGCATTTAGCTCCATACTATACATTCACAATATTCCATCACCTTTCTATAGGCTAGGCCTACTATATTTATTTCTCAACTTTCCTAATATTAAGCACATTGCTTATCTTTACAGCAGGAGATTAGCCTACCTGGCTGGCATGAAAATGAACCACAGTTTCGAGAGAGAGGTCCATGATATTGGTCCATTCTAAATCAAAACAAATTTCACACATATACACTACCGGTCAAAACGTTTAGAACACCTACTCATTCAAGGTTGTTTTTTAGTTTTTTTAAAACTATTTTCTACATTGTAGAATAATAGTGAAGAAATCAAAACTATGAAATAATACACGTGAAATAACACATAATCATGTAGTAACCAAAAAAGTGTTAAAAAAATCTAAATATATTTGAGATTTGAAATTATTCAATGTAGCCACCCTTTGCCTTGATGACAGCTTTGCACACTCTTGGCATTCTCTCAATCAGCTTCATGAGGTATTCACCTGGAATGCATTTCAATTCACAGGTGTGCCGGGTTAAAAGTTCATTTGTGGAATTTCTTTCTTCGTTAATGCATTTGAGCCAATCAGTTGTGTTGTGACAAGGTAGGGGTGGTAAACAGAAGATAGCCCTATTTGGTAAAAGACAGAGTCCATATTATGGCAATAACAGCTCAAATAAGCAGAGAGAAATGACAGTCCATCATTACTTTAAGACATGAAGGTCAGTCAATCCGGAAAATTTCCAAGTGCAATTGCAAAAACCATCAAGCGCTATGATTAAACTGGCTCTCATGAGGACCGCCACAGGAAAGGAAGATCCAGTTACCTCTGCTGCAGATTTGATTTGATTTTATTAGGATCTCTTTTAGTCCCCATTTGGACTAATCTTCCAAGAGTCCTTAACATTAAAATACAATTTATAATACAAACAAACTTTCACATATAACACACTATTACAAACATACGTAATACACTAGCATAATGACCCAATAAATACTCAATCTAAAAAAATATTGATTCTTCATCTACTATAGTCCCACAACATTTCTATATACTATATTTAAATTGTTTTTAAATAATGTTTAAACTTATATATTAAAAGGTTTCTAGTTAGCTCAGTTAATTTATAAGTTCATTAGAGTTACCAGCCACAGATTGCAGCCCAAATAAATGCTTCATAGAGTTCAAGTAACAGACACATCTCAACATCAACTGTTCAGAGGAGACTGTGTGAATCAGGCCTTCATGGTCGAATTGCTGCAAAGAAACCACAACTAAAGGACACCAATAATAAGAAGAGACTTGCTTGGGCCAAGAAACATGAGCAATGGACATTAGACCAGTGGAAATCTGTCCTTTGGTCTGATGAGTCCAAATTTGAGATTTGTGGCTCCAACCGCTGTGTCTTTGTGAGACGCAGAGTAGGTGAGCAGATGATATCCACGTGTGGTTCCCACCGTAAAGCATGGAGGAGGAGGTGTGATGGTGTGGGGGTGCTTTAATGTTGACACTGTCTGTGATTTATTTAGAATTCAAGGCACACTTAACCAGCATTCTGCAGCGATACGCCATCCCATCTGGTTTGGGCTTAGTGGGACTATCATTTGTTTTTCCACAGGACAATGACCCAAAACACACCTCCAAAGGAACCGACAGCCATTTCACTGTGTCATACTCAAACACACATTTTAGCACTGGTGTATGGGGCATGCGGGAGTCTATATGTAGGCTATGGGGCACGGTGGAGTCTATATGTAGGCTATGGGGCACGGTGGAGTCTATATGTAGGCTATGGGGCATGGTGGAGTCTATATGTAGGCTATGGGACATGGTGGAGTCTATGGTGCATGGTGGAGTCTATGGGGCATGGTGGAGTCTATGGGGCATGGTGGAGTCTATGGGGCATGGTGGAGTCTATGGGACATGGTGGAGTCTATATGTAGGCTATGGGGCATGGTGGAGTCTATGGGGCATGGTGGAGTCTATGGGGCATGGTGGAGTCTATGGGGCATGGTGGAGTCTATATGTAGGCTATGGGGCATGGTGGAGTCTATATGTAGGGGTTATTTGACCAATTTGACTAAGAAGGATCAGATGACCTGGCCTCCACAATCACCCAACCTCCATCCAATTGGGATGGTTTGGGATGAGTTGGACTGTAGAGTGAAGGAACAGCAGCCAACAAGTGCTCAGCATATGTGGGAAGTCCTTAAAGACTGTTGGAAAAGC